>NW_026558582.1:0-300000 GCF_026930045.1 Uloborus diversus | reverse complement strand
AATCTCTGGAATTGCTATCTCCTACTACTGCTCTAAATTACTATTCACATATTTTATTATTGAATTTAACTACTCATATTCAACATTTATAAAACAATATTTGGAACAAGTTATTTCAATATGAAATAGCTAAATGCATTTAGTTATGATTGTAATGTTTTGCATAACCTGAAATGATACGTAATTATAAAAAGCAATAAAGGAATTCCCTCCCCCCTTCCGCGCAACAGCAATTCGTTGTTTTTCTTTTAACGCTGGGGGAAAAAGCACTGCAAATTTATACATCTATGCATACTTTTTACATACTATGTTTGTATATGTATATTTTTTTCTTTATTTGTGCATTTTTATGTTTCGAATCTCGCCATATTTGAGACTAAGTGATCGTAATAACGGTATACCTAGACTTGCCTTATTTCCGAAATGTTCAACCAGGACCCCCCCCCCCCCCCCACCGTGGGTATTTCAAAAGGTACACACCCCGGCTGGTTTTCAGAGTGTTTTAGAAGGTAGTTTATTCTCAATGCTATGGATAAATGATTACTAATTATCAGCCTAAACCAGGAATAATAAATGATACATGACGCAAGCAGATACATTTAAACAATTTATTTTGTAAACGTTAATCTTTTGAAGTTACTTCAGCAAGAAATGAGGAATTGAATTTTGAAAAATATTTACTTGTTTATTGCATTGGCTAGGACTTTTTTAGAAAGTCTTTTTTGTTTTAAATCTTTTTGTAAAATTCCTTACAAGCAAATCCGATAGTAATTTTATAGCTCATAAATTACAAATCTGTACCTCAGAGCTAAACTAACGTGATTCACATACGCTACTTTACAGGAGAGAAAAAAATATGTCATGTGAGTGCAATTTTCGAAAATATGTAAAATATCCGATATTTTCAATCAACGCAAACTAATGTCTTCAAAATAGTAAATGCATCCTCAAATCACTCTTTATTTATTATTATAATGTGCAGACTTAAAATTAAGGTTTCTTTAATTATTCATATCTAATATTCCATTTTACATTTTAGTAAATTTTAATAGAGTTAATATAGCGTTAGCTGTTCTACTCATTTGTCTTCTGTTAGCTACTTTTACACAGTTATATGATTCAGAAAAAAACAATATGCAACAGTCAGGGGCACAGTCATAAGACATTTTCTTTTGTTCCAACCAATGGTTAACATTTAATTAGGTACTTTTAATATGCATTAAAATTGTTACATTACTAATAATTTTATGAATAAAAAAATACATTATTTTGATAAATTAATGTGTAATAATACATCATAAAACTATAGTGCATAACTTTTTAGGTATTTTTAATAATAAATGAGCTATATTACTATGATTAATATAATTTTTATACTGAAAATACCGTAGTTGGAAAAATAAATATCGAAAATGTCAAAATATCATGATATTTTCAGAACAAATATCGGATATATATCGGCGAACCCTAGCAGTAATAAACAGAAAATTCAAATTTTTGGACTTACGTCAGTCTGGCTACGAGGTACAGAAATGAAAAATTTATTATTTTAAATAATCCTTCACGGTTAATTATTTTTATATTTTTTTGGTCATCTGTAATGAAACTTATATTTTACCGAGACGTGAA
This sequence comes from Uloborus diversus, assembly GCF_026930045.1. Classification (NCBI taxonomy): domain Eukaryota; kingdom Metazoa; phylum Arthropoda; class Arachnida; order Araneae; family Uloboridae; genus Uloborus; species Uloborus diversus. The sequence goes on along the minus strand of NW_026558582.1, from coordinate 298,371 downwards.
GTAAACTGGCCGGGACACTGGATTTTTGAATGAAAATCGGGACTGTCTAGGATCCCGTTTGAAAATCGGCAAACAAATACTAAATCCAACATTCACTGAATTATGGCGTATTTAACAAAGCTATTATTAAAGAAACACTGACAATCACATGGGATCTAGTATGGGGCGCCTCGATGTGAGGCTCAGAAGGACAGTGTAACCTCCCCAAAAAATTCTCATTTGAAAAATGTGGAAACACTATTGCAACATTGAGATTCTTCTTTCAAATTTTAAAAATTGTTTTTAATGATGCATAATGTTGCTTCTCATTAGATGTTATGTAAGTATGATATAATGTGCATGCTCATGTTTATCATTTGGAAAAAGTAGAACTTCATTCGAAAATTTGAGAATCCACCTCTCCCCCCCCCCCCTCTCATTTTATTTCGGAGTTCCCCTGCTAGTAGTTAAGACCTAAGTGACCGAACTAGGTATCAAATCAAAGTTATGAAAACACAATTAAAGCAAAAAATAGTAAACAACGAAATACTTTTAAATTATAGTGGTAAAAAAAAAGTCGCAGCAAAAAAGTTGTTAAAATAATTTTACGAATTTTCATCCCCGTAAAAGGTTTATTAATTAGTATGAAGCATGAATTATGATGATTTTTCTATAAAAATCAAGGTTTTATAATTATTTTTGCTTAAGTTGTTCCAAGGAATTGAAAGATCATATGACTTGTATCAAGCAATCGCACAGATTGAATAGTGATTTGAGGTAAATATCAGGCTTTGGGCAAATTGAGATCAATGAAAATTCTGGATTTGTTGCTTAATAAAGTACAAATAGTTAAGCTCTGCTGAAGTTTTATTTTAATTATAAAACGGTTTAAACCTTTATTTATTTTTCTCTATTTATTATTATTCCTTTTTTTTACATAAAAGAATAGTTATAAATTCTCACTTAACCATTTCCCCATTTCCATCTTCCTACAAAATACTGTAGATCTTAAGCAACTCCATAGAAATTTCCTTTACTAAGAGTCCCATTCTTCTGAATTTCTTCCCCCTCTCAATGAAAAAAATTCCGAGGCTCTTTATTTTTTATTGAAAAGAAAAAGCTACAAACGATTCAATTTTTGATTTTTTTTTTTTTTTTTTTTGAAAACTATTCATTTTCATATACTTTTCCATTTTTAATAACAATAAAAAAAAAATATTATTATTGTTCTTTGCTAACAACTGAAGTTTTTTTTTTTTTTTTTTTTTTTTTGTATAAATGTTAACACAATAGCTGCCTGGTGTTGTGCAAAATTTTTGCTCTTACTATATATTGTTTATTTAGTTTTTTTTTTTACTTATACAGAATTGAAATTGTATGCTAAGAGATAAATGTTTGTTTTTCTTTGTGATTAAAATAATTATAAGCTGAAGTATTAGACAGAATCGGTGAATTTAAAATGTTTCTGATATTAATGATTGAAATTTGCGACCAAAACCCAAGGCCAATCAGTTAGAGTAAATAAATTTGAAAAAATATCCCTTTTTTTATATTTTTTATAATGTGTTTTGAGTACAACATCTGCCTAAATGTGCGTAAAACGCGACGTAAGTGCACATAAAAGTTGAAAATTGATCTTTTACGTGTACTCTTTGGTTTTTTTTACAGCATTGTGATTTTATAACAGTTAAAGTTCCTAAATTATATGTTAGTAGCGAATAAAGCCGTAGCTATAAATTTATTTCCAAAAGGATACTTAGTTTGTTTTCGTTCAATTTGAAATCTCACGGCTTTTATTTATTAATTTATTTAAAATGTAATTGAATGTCATTGTCGTCGATTAAATTATGTTGCATCCATTTACAGCACAATCATTAATTAAATGTAAATTTTAAGCTTAGAAGAAAGAGAAGTGGATATTTCATTCTTGGAATCAAGTTTTGCTTTTAGCAGATGCTTACAATAAATAGCAAGGAGGTTTGCTTAGAAATCTTTGCGTTGATAAGAAGGATGCACTGAACCTTGAAACCCCAACCTGATGAAAGGGTATTGTTTGCATGTGTGAATACAGAAGGTGGGCCCCTACGCTCCGGGGTACCGCTCTCAGGAGAGGGGAAAGGAAACGCAGGATTCTACGCCTTGGACCGTTTGACAACGAAAATTTAGTGTCAGAAAAATACGTGTAAAACGCTAGCGACGTGATCTTGCTACGGCGTGATAAGACGTGCAAAACCGCCGGTAAGTTAAGAAGCGGGTGTTCATCCATATGTCTTTTTAAAATTAGTTATGTTACTCCTGATCAAGATACTTGGCCTTACTGCAGAACTCGCAACCAAATCTAGATGACTTTACCAGGAAGTTTGTTGAGATATCCAGCTGCTTACAAAGTGCCGATTTTCCTATTGATGTTTAGTGTAGCTCATGTAACTTGATGCTTGTTGTTGGAAGACCTCATTTACATTTGAGTTGAAAGACGGGAAAAATACTAAATTTAATTGATTTGATTGATCTAAAGTCGGTTTATCTTGCAGACCCTTTTCGAGTTTTTGAGCTGCGTCGCAGAGCGCTAAAAAATAGTCTGCCACCGTGGTAAGGAAGACGACTACTATTAAAAAATTGACTAGGTGTATAATGCATGCTTAAAATAGTATTCAAAGTTTTCTTTTGTTTTTCGTTGTATTAATGGTTTGTTTTCTTCTTCAGTGATTGATGATGATGAAAGAGTTCCACCCTGAAAACGTTTTTCGGCTGCACTGTAACCAGTTGCATGTAACATCCCTGCCTCTGGTCCGTCGAAGATTGACATTCAACTATGAGGACCAGCAGTGATCGCTTAGTCGTGGTTTGAAACATCTTGTGACGGGGCACACCCGCCGTTTCTTTTATTTTTGCTGATGGAAAGAAAACATCCAAAGAGCCCCACAAAACTTGTATCCATGTTCTGCAAAGGCCCTTCAGACTGATTATGAAATATTCACTGATGTCGTTTCAAGCGTCTTCCTGTTAGCTTAGAGTAAACGCTGAGCACAAAAGCTACTGTGTATGAAAAGGAACTGCTGCTTTAAAATAAGTTCAAGAATTTGGTGTCAAGAAATCAAAAATTGTAATACTTAAAATAGTGACCAAGGTCAAAGGAATTTATTGTATTACTGTTTTCTGCTTAAATATGTGATTAGTATGTATTTTCTTTTGAAATAAAATCTAGCGGAACAGAAGCCCTGGGACGAGGGAAAGGACGATTGCTTTCCCTCATCCCCTGATGAGTAAAAGGTAAGTAACGCACAAGTCTTTTATGTTATCTTGAAGGCTGTCGAGATAAATTGTAATCCATTTGTAAGACATAGATGGAGGCAGTATTTTTTCTGCGGATGAATGTTTGCTATAAAACAGAAATAATTTTGAATGAATCCTTTTTCCAAAATTTCTCAACAAATTAATATTAATAAAAGATTTAGTTCTAGTTTGTTTCATAAGATTTCCTGAATTATATTTCATTTACCTGCAAAAACGCTTATTTTTTCGTCGAGACAAAAGAAATTGTTGAGGTTTAAGTAACGCAATCCCCCTGATTCAAAGACAAAACTGGAATATCACTCGGGGAAGCTTCGAAAAAGAGTGCTACAATACAAGATTTGTATTTTTTTTTTTTTTTTTTTCGCTTCTAGGCCTTTAAAGTACTTCATCTTCTTTGGAAAATAATGACAGATTTTTTTGTCCTAATATTAACCACTGGAGAGCACAGCAAACTTACTTTTCTTAAAGCAAATTTTTAGAGTTGAACTTCAAACGCTTTTTACGTAAAATTTCGTGTTTTCGTATTGATGAATACAGACTCAAATTCCAACTATTAATTACTCTGTCAGAATTGCATTAATCAATGTAGGGCGCTAGAATCCAATAAGATCACCTTATCTTCATAAAGAAACATATCACAAAAACTACAAGAAAACTACAGAGCCAAAGTATCTATGCAATACAGCACCTTTTTCAAACCCCGACTAAATTCAATTTAACTTTACAGTGTTCTGACGATTATTACATTCACTGGGAATTCTCTTCACTTCAGTTCCTAACAGTATGGCGGCACACTTCTTCCTAATTTGCGATGAAGAGTAATCGTAAAAGTAGTTGTGCAGAAGTTAATAAAATACACATTTACAACAAGCAAACAAAAATGTAACCCCCCCCCCCCCCAACACGTAACCATTTTTTTTATGTATAAGTTTTAATACAGTTCCTGACGAAGCGGGAACGGGTTAACCGGTAAGGCGCCGGGCGCGTAATCGAAAGGTCTCGGGTTCGATCCCGCCAGAGTGCATTGGGTTCTTACATCTTTTATTAGCCGGCTCATTTGAAAAGAAATTGAAATTTTTATTTATTTAACCATGAAATTTTTTTTCTTCAAACGGAAACATCGATTTGTATGAGGTATTAAACTCTGGTTCCAACTGATTATTTTTAATGTGGATTTATATTAAAATTAAAACAGTGACAAGTAAGGTGCATTTTTTGTGCGAATTTTTTATCCGGCGCGTGACAAGGCCGCGATGGCGTAAACGGTATGGCGCCGGGCCTGAACCTGTGTAGGTTGCGGGTTCGATACCGGCTGATTGCATTGTCCGTTTGCAACAATTATTAGCCGGCTCACTAGTAAAGAAATTTATTGTTTTAGCTATCACGTTTTTTTTACTTATTTTTTTCTTCAATGGGAAACATCAATTTGGATGAGGTATTAAACTCTGATTCTACTTAATTATTCTAAATACAGATTTTATTATAATTAAAGCAATGCTCTAAAATGTACATTTATAATACGGCACCTGATGAAGACATGATGGCTCAACCGGTAAGGCACCGGGTGTGTAACCGAAAGGTCTCCGTTTCGATCCCGTCTGAGTGCAATGGCTTCATGCATCGTTTATTAGCCGGCTCTCAAGAAAATAAATTTAAACTTCTATTTTTTGTCTATCAGATTTTGTCCTTAATTTTTTTTTTCTTCAACGGGAAACATCGACTTGGATGAGGTATCAAACTCCGATTCTACCTAATCATTCTAGATGCAGATTTAATTAAAATTAACTCAGTACTATGGAATGTGTTTGGGGATTTTGTATTTGGAGATTTTAATACGACGTCTGACGAAGCCGGGAAAGCTCAACCGGTAAGACTGAAACCAGAAGGTCGCGGGATCGACTCTGGCTGATTGCATTGGCCCGTTACATCACTACTGTCTGCCTGACGGACTGACTGACTGACTTCGCAAAAGAAAAAAATTTGAAAAAAAAAGAATTATCAAATTCGAAAATAAAATACCCCTTGAAGATTTTCTTTCCCGCTGGAACTCGAACCCAGGGCCACTCGCATGGCAGCCCAACGCTCTCGCCAATCGGCTATCGGATCTCTGTCAATCGGAGTCTTAAATATAATAAAAAAAAAATTCACCTTGGTAATTATTGATTCAAACACTTTGAAATCTACAGGTAACTAAACCGACTCGGAATTTTTCTCCCTACATAAATAATCAATATTCGCAAAAGAGAAAAATTTAAAAAAAAAAAAGAATTTTCAAATTAGAAACTAAAAATATACATTGAAGATTTTCTTTCCGACTGGGACTCGAACCCAGGGCCACTCGCTTGGAAGCCCAACGGATTGCCATTAGGCTATCGGAACTCTGTCGGTCGGAGTCTTACTGCCTAACTCAGACTGCCTAACTGACTGCCTGAGACTGAGTGACTGACTGACTTAAGGAGAATGAATGACTGACTGACTTCGCAAAAGAGAAAAGTTTAAAAAAAAAGAATTATCGAATTAGAAAAAAAAATATCCATTGAAGATTTTCTTTCCGGCTGGGACTCGATCCTAGGGCCACTCGCTTGGAAGCCCAACGCTCTCGCCAATAGGCTATCGGATCTCTGTCGGTCGGTGTCTTAATTATAATTGAAACAAAAAAGCACCTTTAAAATTATTGATTTAAACACCTTGAAATCTACAGGTCGAATAATTAAACTGACTCATAATTTTCCTCCCTACATTAATGATCAATATTTGCAAACGAAATTGAAAAAAAAATTCAAATCAGAAAAGAAATATATACATTGAAGATATTCGTTCCGGCTGGGATTCGAACCCAGGGCCACTCGCTTGGAAGCCCAACGGTCTAGCCATTAGGCTATCGGAACTCTATCGGCCAGAGTCTTACTGCCTGACCTTGACTGACTGATTGAATAAGACTGATTGACTGACTGGACTGGACTGACAGACTGAGACTAAATGATTGACTGACTTCGCAAAAGAGAAAAATTAAAAAAAAAAAAAAATACGCATTGAAGATTTTTCTTTCCGGCTGGGACTCGAACCCAGGGCCACTCGCGTGGAAGCCCAACGCTCTCCTAATAGGCTATCGGATGTCTGTCAATCAGAGACTTAAATATAATAAAAACAAAAAATGCACCTTTGTAATTCTTGATTCAAACACTTTGAAATCTACAGGTCGAATAATTAAACCGACTCAGAATTTTCCTCCCTACATAAATAATCAATATTCGCAAAAGTGAAAAATTAAAAAAAAAAAAAGAATTTTTTAAATTAGAAACGAAAAATATTCATTAAAGTTTTCGTTCAGGATGAGACTCGAAGCAGAGGCCACTCGCTTGGAATCCCAACGGTCTAGCCATTAGGCTATCGGACCTCTATCGGTCAGAGTCTTACTGCCTGACTGGCTGAATGACTGAGACTGCTTGGCAGACTAACTGACAGACTGAATGACTAAATTGACTGCTTGACTGACTGACTTCGCAAAAGAGAAAAATTGAAAAAAAAAAGAATTGTCAAATTCGAAAAAAAAAAATACGCATTGAATGTTTTTTTTTTTCCGGCTGGGACTCGAACCCAGGGCCACTCGCATGGAAGCCCAACGCTCTCCTAATAGGCTAATCGGACGTCTGCCAATCGGAGTCTTAAACATAATAAAAACAAAAAATGCACCTTTGTAATTATTGATTCAAACACTTTGAAATCTACTGGTCGAATGATTAAACTGACTCAGAATTTTCCTCCCTATATAAATAATCAATATTTGCAAAAGAAATTGAAAAAAAAAAGAATTTTCAAATTAGAAAAGAAATATATACATTGAAGATATTCGTTCCGGCTGCGACTCGCCCCCAGGGCCACTCGCTTGGAAGCCCAACGGTATAGCCATTAGGCTATCGGAGCTCTGTAGATCGGAGTCTTAAATATAATAAAAACAAAAAATGCACCTTGGTAAATATTGATTCAAACACTTTGAAATCTACTGGTCGAATTATTAAACTGACTCAGAATTTTCCTCCCTACATAAATATTCAATATTCGCAAAAGAGAAAAATTTAAAAAAAAAGAATTTTTAAATTAGAAACTAAAAATATACATCAAAGATTTTCGTTCAGGCTGGGACTCGAACCCAGGGCCTCTCGCTTGGAAGCCCAAAGGTCTAGCCATTAGGCTATCGGAACTCCGTTGGTCGAAGTCTTACTGCTTACTCAGACTGCCTGACTGACAGACTGATACTGACTGACTCACTGACTGACCGATACTGACTGCCTGACTGACTGACATCGCAAAAGAGAAAAGTTTAAAAAAAAGAATTATCAAATTAGAAAAAAAAATATGCAATGAAGAATTTCTTTCCGGCTCGGACTCGAACCCACGGCCACTCAATTGGAAGCCCAACGGTCTAGCCATTATGCTATAAGAGCTCTGTCGACCGGCGTCTTAAATATAATAAAAACAAAAAATGCGCCTTTGTAATTATTGATTCAAACACTTTGAAATCTACAGGTCGAATAATTAAACTGACTCAGAATTTTCCTCCCTACATTAATAATCAATATTCGCAAAAGAGAAAAATTAAAAAAAAAAAAAAAAAATTTCAAATTAGAAATTAAAAATACACATTGAAGATTTTCGTTCAGGATGGGACTCGAACCCAAGGCCACTCGCTTGGAAACCCAGCGGTCTAGCCATTAGGCTATCGGAACTCAATCGGTCAGAGTCTTACTGCCTGACATAGACTGCCTGACTGACAGATACTGACTGACTGACCGAGACTGACTGACTGACTGGACTGGACTGACTGACTGAATGACTGAGACTGACTGACTGACTGCTTGACAGACGAACTGACTGACTGGACTGACTGAGACTAAATGATTTACTTACTGAATGACTAACTGACTGACTGCTTGACTGACTAACTGACTAAATTGACTGACTGGACTGGACTGACCGACTGAATGACTGACTGAGACTAAATGACTGACTGCTTGACTGACTGACTGAATGAATAACTGACTGAGACTGATGGACGGACTGACTGACTGACTTCGCAAAAGAGAAAAATTAAAAAAAAAAGAATTATCAAATTCGAAAAAAACACGAATAATTAAACTGACTTAGAATTTTCCTCCCTACATAAATAATCAATATTTGCAAAAGAAATCGAAAAAAAAAATCAAATTAGAAAAGAATTCATGATATTCGTTCCGGCTGGGACTCGATCCCAGGGCCACTCGTTTGGAAGCCCAACGGTATAGCCATTAGGCTATCGGAGCTCTGTCGATCGGAGTCTGAAATATAATAAAAACAAAAAATGCACCTTAGTAATTATTGATTCAAACACTTTGAAATCTACAGGTCGAATAATTAAACTGACTCAGAACTTTCCTCCCTACATAAATAATCAATATTTGCAAAAGAAATTTAAAAAAAAAATTTCAAATTAGAAAAGAAATATATACATCGAAGATATTCGTTCCGGCTGGGACTCGACCCAAGGGCCACTCGCTTGGAAGCCCAACGGTCTAGCCATTAGGCTATCGGAACTCTGTCGGTCGGCGTCTTACTGCCTTACTGAGTCTGTCTGACTGACAGACTGACTGACTCACTAACTGACTCACTGACTGTCTGATACTAACCGACTGACTGAATGACTGATACTGACTAACTGACTGACTGCCTGACTGACTAGACTGGACTGACTGACTGACTCCCTGGCTGATTGCTTGACTGACTGGACTGGACTGATCGACTGATAGACTGACTGACTGACTGAATGAGACTGTTTGTCTGACTGACTGACTGCCTGACTGACTGAGTGTCTGAGTGACTGACTGGACTGACTGAAATGGGCTGACTGACTGACTGAATGACTGACTGGCTGTCGGACTGACTGGACTAACTGACTGATGGACGGACTGACTGACTGACATCGCAAAAGAGAAAAATTTAAAAAAAAAAAAAAAAAAGAATTATAAAATTCAAAAAAAAAAAAAAAAATACGAAATTAAAGATTTTCTTTCCGGCTGAGACTCGAACCCAGGGCCACTCGCATGGAAGCCCAACGCTCTCCTTATAGGCTATCGGACGTCTGTCAATCGGAGTCTTAAATATAATAAAAACAAAAAATGCACCTTTGTAATTAGTGATTCAAACACTTTGAAATCTACAGGTCGAATAATTAAACTGACTCAGAATTTTACTCCCTACATTAATAATCAATATTTGCAAAAGAAATTGAAAAAAAAATCAAAATAGAAAAGAAATATATACATTGAAGATATTCGTTCCGGCTGGGACTCGATCCCAGAGCCACTCGTTTGGAAGCCCAACGGTATAGCCATTAGGCTATCGGAACTCTGTTGGTCGAAGTCTGACTGCTTATTGAGACTGCCTGACTGACAGACTGACTGACTCACTGATTGACTCACTGACTGACCGAGACTCACTCACTGACTGACTGAATGACTGATACTGACTAACAGACTGACTGCCTGACTGACTGGACTGGACTGACTAACTGACTGACTGACTGCCTGACTTATTGCTTGACTGACTGGACTGGACTGATCGACTGACAGACTGACTGAATGAGACTGACTGACTGACTGACTTAATGAGACTGATTGTCTGACTGACTGACCGAGGCTGACTGCCTGACTGAATGACTAGTTGACTGCTTGACTTCCTAATTGACTGACTGGACTGGAGTGACTGACTGACAGACTGACTGAAGGAGACTGACAGACTGGCTGACTAACTGACTGAGTGACGGACTGACTGACTGGACTGACTGACTGACTGAATGACTGACTGGACTGGACTGACCGACTGACAGAATGAGACTGACGGACTAACTGAATGAGACTGATTGACTGACTGACTGACTGATTGACTGAGTGACTGACTGACTGACTGACTGAGTGACTGACTGGACTGACTGAAATGGGCTGACTGATTGACTGCTTGACTGACTGACCGAATGACTAACTGACTGACAGAGACTGACGGACTGGCCTGGACTGACCGACTTACTGACTGACTGACGGACGGACGGACTGACTGACTGACTTCGCAAAAGGGAAAAATTTAAAAAAAAAAAGATTTATCAAATTCGAAAAAAAAATACGCATTGAAGATTTTCTTTCCGGGTGGGACTCGAACCCAGGGCCACTCGCAAGCAAGCCCAACGCTCTCCTAATAGGTTATCGGATGTCTGTCAATCGGAGTCTTAAATAAAATAAAAACAAAAAATGCACCTTGGTAATTATTGATTCAAACACTTTGAAATCTACAGGTCGAATAATTAAACCGTCTCAGAATTCTCCTCCCTACATAAATAATCAATATTCGCAAAAGAGAAAAATTAAAAAAAAAAAAAAGAAATTTTCAAATTAGAAATACGCATTGAAGATTTTCGTTCAGGATGGGACTCGAACCCAAGGCCATTCGCTTGGAAACCCAACGGTCTAGCCATTAGGCTATCGGAACTCAATCGGACAGAGTCTTACTGCCTGACATAGACTGCCTGACTGACAGATACTGACTGACTGACTGACTGACCGAGACTGACTGACTGACCGAGACTGACTGACTGACTGGACTGGACTGACTGGCTGAATGACTGAGACTGACTGACTGACTGCTTGACAGACTAACTGACTGACTGGACAGACTGACTGACTGAGACTAAATGATTGACTTACTGAATGACTAACTGACTGACTGCTTGACTGACTAACTGACTAAATTGACTGACTGGACTGGACTGACCGACTGACTGAATGACAGACTGACTGAGACTGACTGACTGAATGCCTGACTGACTGACTGGACTGACTGACTGAGACTAAATGACTGACTGCTTGACTGACTGACTTCGCAAAAGAGAAAAATTAAAAAAAAAAGAATTATCAAATTCGAAAAAAAACACGAATAATTAAACTGACTCAGAATTTTCCTCCCTACATAAATAATCAATATTTGCAAAAGAAATCCAAAAAAAAAATCAAATTAGAAAAGAATTGATGATATTCGTTCCGGCTGGGACTCGATCCCAGGGCCACTCGTTTGGAAGCCCAACGGTATAGCCATTAGGCTATCGGAGCTCTGTCGATCGGAGTCTGAAATATAATAAAAACAAAAAATGCACCTTAGTAATTATTGATTCAAACACTTTGAAATCTACAGGTCGAATAATTAAACTGACTCAGAACTTTCCTCCCTACATAAATAATTAATATTTGCAAAAGAAATTGAAAAAAAAAGAATTTTCAAATTAGAAAAGAAATATATACATCGAAGATATTCGTTCCGGCTGGGACTCGACCCAAGGGCCACTCGCTTGGAAGCCCAACGGTCTAGCCATTAGGCTATCGGAACTCTGTCGGTCGGCGTCGTACTGCCTTACTGAGTCTGTCTGACTGACAGACTGACTGACTCACTAACTGACTCACTGACTGACTGACACTAACCGACTGACTGAATGACTGATACTGACTAAGTGACTGACTGCCTGACTGACTGACTGACTGGACTGGACTGACTAACTGACTGACTGACTCCCTGGCTGATTGCTTGACTGAGTGGACTGGACTGATCGACTGATAGACTGACTGACTGACTGAATGAGACTGATTGTCTGACTGACTGACTGCCTGACTGACTGAGTGACTGACTGGACTGACTGAAATGGGCTGAATGACTGACTGGCTGATGGACTGACTGGACTGACTGACTGATGGACGGACTGACTGACTGACATCGCAAAAGAGAAAAATTAAAAAAAAAAAGAATTATAAAATTCAAAAAAAAAAAAAAAACGAAATTAAAGATTTTCTTTCCGGCTGAGACTCGAACCCAGGGCCACTCGCATGGAAACCCAACGCTCTCCTTATAGGCTATCGGACGTCTGTCAATCAGAGTCTTAAATATAATAAAAACAAAAAATGCACCTTTGTAATTAGTGATTCAAACACTTTGAAATCTACAGGTCGAATAATTAATCTGACTCAGAATTTTACTCCCTACATTAATAATCAATATTTGCAAAAGAAATTGAAAAAAAAAATCAAAATAGAAAAGAAATATATACATTGAAGATATTCGTTCCGGCTGGGACTCGATCCCAGCGCCACTCGTTTGGAAGCCCAACGGTATAGCCATTAGGCTATCGGAACTCTGTTGGTCGAAGTCTTACTGCTTATTGAGACTGCCTGACTGACAGACTGACTGACTCACTGATTGACTGATACTGACTGACTCACTGACTGACCGAGACTGACTCACTGACTGACTGATACTGACCGACTGACTGAATGACTGATACTGACTAACTGACTGACTGCCTGACTGACTGGACTGGACTGACTAACTGACTGACTGACTGCCTGACTTATTGCTTGACTGACTGGACTGGACTGATCGACTGACAGACTGACTGACTGACTTAATGAGACTGATTGTCTGACTGACTGACTGAGGCTGACTGCCTGACTGACTGACTGAATGACTAGTTGACAGCTTGACTTCCTAATTGACTGACTGGACTGGAGTGACTGACTGACAGACTGACTGAAGGACACTGACAGACTGGCTGACTAACTGACTGAGTGACGGACTGACTGACTGACTGAATGACTGACTGGACTGGACTGACCGACTGACAGAATGAGACTGACGGACTAACTGAATGAGACTGATTGACTGACTGACTGACTGCCTGACAGACTGATTGACTGAGTGACTGACTGGACTGACTGAAATGGGCTGACTGATTGACTGCTTGACTGACTGACTGAATGACTAACTGACTGACTGAGACTGACGGACTGGCCTGGACTGACCGACTTACTGACTGACTGACGGACGGACGGACTGACTGACTGACTTCGCAAAAGGGAAAAATTTAAAAAAAAAAAAAAGAATTATCAAATTCGAAAAAAAATACGCATTGAAGATTTTCTTTCCGGGTGGGACTCGAACATAGGGCCACTCGCATGCAAGCCCAACGCTCTCCTAATAGGTTATCGGATGCCTGTCAATCGGAGTCTTAAGTAAAATAAAAACAAAAAATGCACCTTGGTAATTATTGATTCAAACACTTTGAAATCTACAGGTCGAATAATTAAACCGACTCAGAATTCTCCTCCCTACATAAATAATCAATATTCGCAAAAGAGAAAAATTAAAAAAAAAAATTAGAAACGAAAAATATTCATAGAGATTTTCGTTCATGATGGGACTCGAACCCAAAGCCACTCGCTTGGAAACCCAACGGTCTAGCCATTAGGCTATCGGACCTCTATCGGTCAGAGTATTACTGCCTGACTGACTGACCGAGACTGACTGGCTGAATGACTGAGACTGATTGACTTCGCAAAAGAGAAATATTAAAAAAAAAAAGAATTTTCAAATTAAAAACTAATATTACATATTGCAGATTTTCGTTCAGGCTGGGACTCGAACCCAGGGCCACTCGCTTGGAAGCCCAAAGGTCCAGCCATTAGGCTATCGGAGCTCTGTCGCCTGGCGTCTTAAATATAATAAAAACAAAAAATGCACCTTAGTAATTATTGATTCAAACACTTTGAAATCTACATGTCGAATAATTAAACTGATTCAGAAGTTTCCTCCCTGTCGGTCGAAGTCTTACTGCTTACGAGACTGCTTGACTGTCTGATACTGACTGACTCACTGACTGACCGACTGACTGACTTCGCAAAAGAGAAAAGTTTAAAAAAAACAATTATCAACTTAGAAAAAAATATATGCATTGACGATTTTCTTTCCAGCTGGGACTCGATCCCAGGGCCACTCGCTTTGAAGCCCAGTGGTCTAGCCATTAAACTATCGGAGCTCTGTCGGTCGGAGTCTTACTGCCTTACTGAGACTGCCTGACTGACAGACTGAATGACTCACTAACTGACTCACTGACTGACTGATACTGACCGACTGACTGAATGACTGATACTGACTAACTGACTGACTGCCTGACTGATTGCCTGACTCGACTGGACTGACTAACTGACTGACTGCCTGACTGATTGCTTGACTAACTGGACGGGACTGATCGACTGACAGACTGACTGAATGAGACTGACTGACTGGACTGGACTGACTAACTGACTGACTGGCTGACTGATTGCTTGACTAACTGGACGGGACTGATCGACTGACAGACTGACTGAATGAGACTGACTGACTGACTGACTGAATGAGACTGATTGTCTGACTGACTGACTGAGGCTGACTGCCTGACTGACTGACTGAGGCTGACTGCCTGACTGACTGACTGAGGCTGACTGCCTGACTGAATGACTGAATGACTGGTTGACTGCTTGACTTCCTAATTGACTGACTTGACTGGACTGACCGACTGACAGAATGAGACTGATTGACTGACTGACTGACTGCCTGACAGACTGAGTGACTGAGTGAGTGACTGGACTGACTGAAATGGGCTGACTGACTGACTGAATGACTGACTGACTGAGACTAAATGACTGACTGCTTGACTGACTGACTGAATGACTAACCAACTGAGACTGACTGACTGACGGACTGACTCTACTGACTGATTGACTGTCGGACTGACTGACTGACTTCGCAAAAGGGAAAAATAAAAAAAAAAAATCAAATAAGAAACAAATATATGCATTTAAGATTTTCTTTCGGCTGGGCTTCGAACCCAGGTCCAAATGCACGGAAGCCCATTGCTGTCGCCAATGGACTATGGGAGCTCTGCCGACCGGTGTCTTAAATATTATCAAAACAAAAAATGCACGTTAGTAATTATTGATTCAAACACTTTGAAATCTACAGGTAGAATAATTAAACTGACTCAGAATTTTCCTCCCTACATTAATAATCAATATTTGCAAAAGAAATTGAAAAAAAAAAATCAAATTAGAAAAGAAATATATACATTGAAGATATTCGTTCCGGCTGGGACTCGATCCCAGGGCCACTCGTTTAAAAGCCCACCGGTATAGCCATTAGGCTATCGGAACTCTGTTGGTCGGAGTCTTACTGCCTTACTGAGACTGCCTGACTGACAGACTGACTGACTCACTGACTGACTGATACTGACTGACTCACTGACTGACCGAGACTGACTGCCTGACTGACTGGCTTCGCAAAAGAGAAAAGTTTAAAAAAAAAGAATTATCAAATTAGAAAAAAAAATATGCATTGAAGAATTTCTTTCCGGCTGGGACTCGAACCCAGGGCCACTCGCTTGGAAGCCCAACGGTCTAGCCATTAGGCTATCGGAGCTCTGTCGATCGGAGTCTTATATATAATAAAAACAAAAAATGCACCTTGGTAATTATTGATTCAAACACTTTGAAATCTACTGGTCGAATAATTAAACTGACTCAGAATTTTCCTCCCTACATTAATAATCAATATTCGCCAAAGAAATTGAAAAAAAAAATCAAATTAGAAAAGAAATATATACAGTGCAGATATTCGTTCCGGCTGGGACTCGATCCCAGGGCCACTCGCTTGGAAGCCCTACGGTCTAGCCATTAGGCTATCGAAGCTCTGTCGGAAGGAGTCTTACTGCCTTACTGAGACTGCCTGACTGACAGACTGACTAACTCACTAACAGACTCACTGACTGACTGATACTGACTGACTGATTGAATGACTGATACTGACTAACTGACTGACTGGACTGAACTGACTAACTGACTGCTTGACTGATTGCTTGACTGACTGGACTGGACTGATCCACTGACAGACTGACTGAATGAGACTGACTGACTGAATGAGACTGATTGTACGACTGACTGACTGAGGCTGACTGCCTGACTGACTGACTGAATGACTGGTTGACTGCTTGACTTCCTAATTGACTGTCTGGACTGGACTGACCGACTGACTGACAGACTGACTGAAGGAGACTGACAGACTGACTGAGTGACGGACTGACTGGATTGACTGACTGGACTGGACTGACCGACTGACAGAATGAGACTGACTGACTGACGGACTGACTGAATGAGACTGACTGACTGACTGACTGACTACCTGACTGACTGACTGAGACTAAATGATTGACTGCTTGACTGACTGACTGAATGACTAACTGACTGAGACTGACTGACTGATGGAAGGATTGACTGACTGACTTCGGAAAAGAGAAAAATTAAAAAAAAAAAGGAATTATCAAATTCGAAAAAAAAAAAAAAAAATACGCATTGAAGATTTTCTTTCCGGGTGGGACTCGAACCCAGGGCCTCTCGCATGGAAGCCAACGCTGTCGGACGTCTGTCAATCGGAGTCTTAAATATAATAAAAACAAAAAATGCACCATTGTAATTATTTATTCAAACACTTTGAAATCTACTGGTCGAATGATTAAACTGACTCAGAATTTTCCACCCTATATAAATAATCAATATTTGCAAAAGAAATTGAAAAAAAAAAAGAATTTTCAAATTATAAAAGAAATATATACATTGAAGATTTTCGTTCAGGATGGGACTCGAACCCAAGGCCACTCGCATGGAAACCCAGCGGTCTAGCCATTAGGCTATCGGAACTCAATCGGTCAGAGTCTTACTGCCTGACATAGACTGCCTGACTGACAGATACTGACTGAGTGACTGACTGACTGAGACTGACTGACTGACCGAGACTGACTGACTGACTGGACTGGACTGACTGGCTGAATGACTGAGACTGACTGACTGACTGCTTGACAGACTAACTGACTGACTGGACTGACTGAGACTAAATGATTGACTTACTGAATGACTAACTGACTGACTGCTTGACTGACTAACTGACTAAATTGACTGACTGGACTGGACTGACCGACTGACTGAATGACAGACTGAATGAGACTGACTGACTGAGACTGACTGACTGAATGCCTGACTGACTGACTGGACTGACTGACTGAGACTAAATGACTGACTGCTTGACTGACTGACTGAATGAATAACTGACTGAGACTGACGGACTGACTGGACTGACTGACTGACTGATGGACGGACTGACTGACTGACTTCGCAAAAGAGAAAAATTAAAAAAAAAAGAATTATCAAATTCGAAAAAAAAAACACGAATAATTAAACTGACTTAGAATTTTCCTCCCTACATAAATAATCAATATTTGCAAAAGAAATCGAAAAAAAAATCAAATTAGAAAAGAATTGATGATATTCGTTCCGGCTGGGACTCGATCCCAGGGCCACTCTTTGGAAGCCCAACGGTATAGCCATTAGGCTATTGGAGCTCTGTCGGTCGGAGTCTGAAATATAATAAAAACAAAAAATGCACCTTAGTAATTATTGATTCAAACACTTTGAAATCTACAGGTCGAATAATTAAACTGACTCAGAACTTTCCTCCTTACATAAATAATTAATATTTGCAAAAGAAATTGAAAAAAAAAAAAAGAATTTTCATATTAGAAAAGAAATATATACATCGAAGATATTCGTTCCGGCTGGGTCTCGACCCAAGGGCCACTCGCTTGGAAGCCCAAAGGTCTAGCCATTAGGCTATCGGAACTCTGTCGGTCGGCGTCATACTGCCTTACTGAGTCTGTCTGACTGACAGACTGACTGACTCACTAACTGACTCACTGACTGACTGATACTAACCGACTGACTGAATGACTGATACTGACTAACTGACTGACTGCCTGACTGACTGACTGACTGGACTGGACTGACTAACTGACTGACTGACTCCCTGGCTGATTGCTTGACTGACTGGACTGGACTGATCGACTGATAGACTGACTGACTGACTGAATGAGACTGACTGACTGACTGCTTGACTGCCTGACTGACTGCTTGACTGACGAACTCACTGACTGAACTGGTTGGACAGGACTGACCGACTGACTGACTGACAGACTGACTGAATGAGGCTGACTGACTGACTGACTGCCTGATTGACTGACTGACTGACTGCCTAACTGACTGAGTGACTGACTGACTGACTGACTGACTGACTGAGACTGAATGACTAACTGACTGACTGACTGCTTGAGTGACTGACTGACTAACTGACTGCTTGGCTGACTGACTGTACTGGACTGACCGACTGACAGACTGACTGACTGACCGAGACTGACTGACTGATTTCGCAAAAGGAAAAAATTAAAAAAAAAGAATTATCAAATTAGAAAAAAATATGTGCATTTAAGATTTCCTTTCCGGCTGGGATTCGAACCCGCGGCCACACGCATGGAAGCCCAACGCTCTCGCCAATAGATTACCGGATCTCTGTTGGTTGGTGTCTTAATTATAATAAAAAGAAAAAATGCACCTTGGTAATTATTGATCTAAAATCTTTGAAATCTACAGGTCGAATAATTAAACTGACTCAGAATTTTTCTCCCTACATAAATAATCAATACTCGCAAAAGAGAAAAATTAAAAAAAAAAAAAAAGAAGAATTTTCAAATTAGAAACTAAAAATATACATTGAAGATTTTCGTTCAGGCTGGGACTCGAACCCAGGGCCACTCGCTTGGAAGCCCAACACTCTAGCCATTAGTCTGTCGGAGCTCTGTCAGTGGGAATTTTAAATACAATAAAAACAAAAATGCACCTTGGTAATTATTTATTTAAACACTTTGAAATCTGCGGGTCGAAAAATTAAACTGACTCAGAATTTTCTTCCCTACATAAATAATCAATATTTGCAAAAGAAAGAAATTGAAATTTTTTTTTTTCAAAAAGAAAAGAAATATATACATTGAAGATATTCGTTCCGGCTGGGACTTGAACCCAGGCCGGGTTCAAGTCCCAGCCGGGACTTTGACAGCTTGACTGACAGACTGACTCACTGACTGACTGATACTAACCGACTGACTGAATGACTGATACTGACTAACTGACTGACTGCCTGACTGACTGGACTGGACTGACTAACTGACTGACTGACTCCCTGGCTGATTGCTTGACTCACTGGACTGGACTGATCGACTGATAGACTGACTGACTGACTGAATGAGACTGATTGTCTGACTGACTGACTGCCTGACTGACTGAGTGACTGAATGACTGACTGACTGAGACTGACTGGCTGTCGGACTGACTGGACTGACTGACTGATGGACGGACTGACTGACTGACATCGCAAAAGAGAAAAATTAAAAAAACAAGAATTATAAAATTCAAAAAAAAAAAAAAAAAAATACGAAATTAAAGATTAATTTTCTTTCCGGCTGAGACTCGAACCCAGGGCCACTCGCATGGAAGCCCAACGCTCTCCTTATAGGCTATTGGACGTCTGTCAATCGGAGTCTTAAATATAATAAAAACAAAAAATGCACCTTTGTAATTAGTGATTCAAACACTTTGAAATCTACAGGTCGAATAATTAAACTGACTCAGAATTTTCCTCCCTACATTAATAATCAATATTTGCAAAAGAAATTGAAAAAAAAAATCAAAATAGAAAAGAAATATATACATTGAAGATATTCTTTCCGGCTGGGACCCAGGGCCACTCGTTTGGAAGCCCAACGGTATAGCCATTACGCTATCGGAACTCTGTTGGTCGAAGTCTTAATGCTTATTGAGACTGCCTGACTGACAGACTAACTGACTCACTGATTGACTGATACTGACTGACTCACTGACTGACCGAGACTGACTCACTGTCTGACTGATACTGACCGACTGACTGAATGACTGATACTGACTAACTGACTGACTGCCTGACTGACTGGACTGGACTGACTAACTGACTGACTGACTGCCTGACTTATTGCTTGACTGACTGGACTGGACTGATCGACTGACAGAATGACTGAATGAGACTGACTGACTGACTGACTTAATGAGACTGATTGTCTGACTGACTGACTGAGGCTGACTGCCTGACTGACTGACTGAATGACTAGTTGACAGCTTGACTTCCTAATTGACTGACTGGACTGGAGTGACTGACTGACAGACTGACTGAAGGACACTGACAGACTGGCTGACTAACTGACTGAGTGACGGACTGACTGACTGGACTGACTGACTGACTGAATGACTGACTGGACTGGACTGACCGACTGAATGAATGAGACTGACGGACTAACTGAATGAGACTGATTGACTGACTGACTAACTGCCTGACAGACTGATTGACTGAGTGACTGACTGGACTGACTGAAATGGGCTGACTGATTGACTGCTTGACTGACTGACTGAATGACTAACTGACTGACTGAGACTGACGGACTGGCCTGGACTGACCGACTTACTGACTGATGGACGGACTGACTGACTGACTTCGCAAAAGAGAAAAATTAAAAAAAAAAGAATTATCAAATTCGAAAAAAAAACACGAATACATAAACTGACTCAGAATTTTCCTCCCTACATAAATAATCAATATTTGCAAAAGAAATCGAAAAAAATATCAAATTAGAAAAGAATTGATGATATTCGTTCCGGCTGGGACTCGATCCCAGGGCCACTCGTTTGGAAGCACAACGGTTTAGCCATTAGGCTATCGGAGCTCTGTCGATCGGAGTCTGAATTATAATAAAAACAAAAAATGCACCTTAGTAATTATTGATTCAAACACTTTGAAATCTACAGGTCGAATAATTAAACTGACTCAGAACTTTCCTCCTTACATAAATAATTAATATTTGCAAAAGAAATTGAAAAAAAAAAAAAGAATTTTCATATTAGAAAAGAAATATATACATCGAAGATATTCGTTCCGGCTGGGTCTCGACCCAAGGGCCACTCGCTTGGAAGCCCAAAGGTCTAGCCATTAGGCTATCGGAACTCTGTCGGTCGGCGTCATACTGCCTTACTGAGTCTGTCTGACTGACAGACTGACTGACTCACTAACTGACTCACTGACTGACTGATACTAACCGACTGACTGAATGACTGATACTGACTAACTGACTGACTGCCTGACTGACTGACTGACTGGACTGGACTGACTAACTGACTGACTGACTCCCTGGCTGATTGCTTGACTGACTGGACTGGACTGATCGACTGATAGACTGACTGACTGACTGAATGAGACTGACTGACTGACTGCTTGACTGCCTGACTGACTGCTTGACTGACGAACTCACTGACTGAACTGGTTGGACAGGACTGACCGACTGACTGACTGACAGACTGACTGAATGAGGCTGACTGACTGACTGACTGCCTGATTGACTGACTGACTGACTGCCTAACTGACTGAGTGACTGACTGACTGACTGACTGACTGACTGAGACTGAATGACTAACTGACTGACTGACTGCTTGAGTGACTGACTGACTAACTGACTGCTTGGCTGACTGACTGTACTGGACTGACCGACTGACAGACTGACTGACTGACCGAGACTGACTGACTGATTTCGCAAAAGGAAAAAATTAAAAAAAAAGAATTATCAAATTAGAAAAAAATATGTGCATTTAAGATTTCCTTTCCGGCTGGGATTCGAACCCGCGGCCACACGCATGGAAGCCCAACGCTCTCGCCAATAGACTACCGGATCTCTGTTGGTTGGTGTCTTAATTATAATAAAAAGAAAAAATGCACCTTGGTAATTATTGATCTAAAATCTTTGAAATCTACAGGTCGAATAATTAAACTGACTCAGAATTTTTCTCCCTACATAAATAATCAATACTCGCAAAAGAGAAAAATTAAAAAAAAAAAAAAAGAAGAATTTTCAAATTAGAAACTAAAAATATACATTGAAGATTTTCGTTCAGGCTGGGACTCGAACCCAGGGCCACTCGCTTGGAAGCCCAACACTCTAGCCATTAGTCTGTCGGAGCTCTGTCAGTGGGAATTTTAAATACAATAAAAACAAAAATGCACCTTGGTAATTATTTATTTAAACACTTTGAAATCTGCGGGTCGAAAAATTAAACTGACTCAGAATTTTCTTCCCTACATAAATAATCAATATTTGCAAAAGAAAGAAATTGAAATTTTTTTTTTCAAAAAGAAAAGAAATATATACATTGAAGATATTCGTTCCGGCTGGGACTTGAACCCAGGCCACTCGCTTGGAAGACCAACGGTCTAGCCATGAGGCTATCGGAGTTCTGTCGGTCGGAGTCTTACTGGCTGACTGAGACTGCCTGACTGACAGACTGACTGCCAGACTGATTGCCTGACTGATTGAGACTGGACTGGACTGACTGACTGACTGACTGACTGACTAACAGAGACTGACTGACTGACTGCTTGACTGACTAACTGACTGACTGACTGACTGAATGACTGACTGACTGACTGACTGAATGACTGAGTGCTTGATTGACTGATTGAATGACTAAATGACTGACTGACTGCGTGACTCCCTGACTGACAGCTTGACTGACTAACTGACTGACTGGACTGACTGGACGAGACTGACTGACTGACTGACTGACAGGCTGACTGAATGCGATTGACTGACTGACTGACTGACTGACTGACTGAGACTGACTTACTGACTGCTTGACCGACTGCTTGACTGACTAACTGACTGACTGAACTGACTGGATATCACTGACTGACTGACAGACTGACTGAATGAGGCTGACTGACTGACTGACCTGCCTGACTGACTGACTGACTGAGTGACTGACTGACTGGACTGATTGACTGACTGACTGAGACTGAATGACTGACTGCTTGACTGACTGACTGAATGACTAACTGACTGACTGACTGAATGACTAACTGACTGACTGACTGAATGACTAACTGACTGACTGACTGAATGACTAACTGACTGACAGACTGCTTGACTGACTGACTGGACTGACCGACTGACTGACTGACCGAGACTGACTGATTGACTATCGGACTGACTGACTGACTTCGCAAAAGGGAAAAATAAAAAAAAAATATCAAATTAAAAAAAAACACATGCATTTAAGATTCTCTTTCCGGCTGGGATTCGAACCCGAAGCCACACGCATGGAAACCCAACGCTCTCGCCAATAGACTATCGGATCTCTGTTGGTCGGTGTCTTAATTATAATAAAAACAAAAAATGCACCTTGGTAATTATTGATCTAAAATCTTTGAAATCTACGGGTCGAATAATTAAACTGACTCAGAATTTTCTTCCGTACATAAATAATCGATATTTGCAAAAGAAAGAAATTGAAAAAAAAAAAGAATTTTCAAATTAGAAAAGAAATATATACATTGAAGACATTCGTTCCGGCCGCGACTCGAACCCAGTACCACGCGTTTGGAAGCCCAACGGTCTAGCCATTAGACTATCGGAGCTCTGTCGGTCGGAGTTTTAAATATAATAAAAACGAAAAATGCACCTTGGTAATTATTGATTCAAACACTTTGAAATCTACGGGTCGAAAAATTAAACTGACTCAGAATTTTCTTCCCTACATAAATAATCAATACTCGTAAAAGAGAAAAATTAAAAAAAAAAGAAGAAGAATTTTCAAATCAGAAACTAAAAATATACATTAAAGATTTTCGTTCAGGCTGGGACTCGAACCCAGGGCCACTCGCTTGGAAGCCCAACACTCTAACCATTAGTCTATCGGAGCTCTATCGATCGGAGTTTTAAATATAATAAAAACAAAAACGCACCTTGGTAATTATTTATTTAAACACTTTGAAATATGTCGGTCGAAAAATTAAACTGACTCAGAATTTTTTTCCCTACATAAATAATTAACATTTGCAAAGAAAGAAATTGAAAAAAAAAAGAATTTTCAAATTAGAAAAGAAATATATAAATTGAAGATATTCGCTCCGGCTGGGAATCGAACCCAGGCTACTCGCTTGGAAAACCAGCGGTCTAGCCATTAGGCTATCGGAGTTCTGTCCAGCGGAGTCTTACTGCCTGACTGAGACTGCCTGACTGACAGACTGACTCACTGACTGACTGATACTGACTGACTGACGGACTCACTGACTGACCGAGACTGACTGACTGACTCACTGACTGACCGAGACTGACTGACTAACTGAATGACTGACTGAGACTGGACTGACTGACTGACTGACTGACTAACTGACTGACTGAGACAGACTAACTGACTGCTTGACTGTCGGACTGACTATTTCACTGACTGACTGAATGAATAAATGACTGACTGACACTGACTGCTTGACTACCTGACTGACTGCTTGACTGACTAACTGACTGGACAGGACTGACCGACTGACTGACTGACAGACTGACTGAATAAGGCTGACTGACTGACAGACTGACTGAATAAGGCTGACTGACTGACTGACTGAATGACAGAGTGACTGACCGAGACTGACTGACTGACTGACTGAGATTGGACTGGACTGACTGACTGAGACTGACTGACTGACTGCTTGACTGCCTGACTGACTGCTTGACTGACTAACTGACTGGACAGGACTGACCTACTGACTGACTGACTGCCTGACTGACTGACTGACTGACTGCCTGACTGACTGAATGACAGACTGACTGAACTGACTGACTGAGACTGAATGACTGACAGCTTGACTGATTGACTGTCGGACTGACTGACTGACTTCGCAAAAGGGAAAAATAAAAAAAATCGAATTATCAAATTAGAAAAATATATTTGCATTTAAGATTTCCTTTCCGGCTGGAATTTGAACCCAGGGCGACACGCATGGAAGCCCAACGCTCTCGCCAATAGACTATCGGAGCTCTGTCGGTCGGAGTTTTAAATATAATAAAAACAAAAATGCACCTTGGTAATTATTTATTTAAACACTTTGAAATCTGCCGGTCGAAAAATTAAACTGACTCAGAATTTTCTTCCCTACATAAATAATCAATATTTGGAAAGGAAAGAAATTGAAAAAAAAAAAAAGAATTTTCAAATTAGAAAAGAAATATATACATTGAAGATATTCGCTCCAGCTGGGACTCGAACCCAGGCCATTCGCTTGGAAGACCAGCGGTCTAGCCATTAGGCTATCGGAGCTCTGTCGAGCGGAGTCTTACAGCCTGACTGAGACTGCCTGACTGACAGACTGACTCACTGACTGACTGATACTGGATGACTGACTGACTCACTGACAGACCGAGACTGACTGACTGGCTCACTGACTGACCGAGACTGAATGACTAACTGCCTGACTGACTGAGACTGGACTGACTGACTGACTGACTGACTAACTGACTGACTGAGACTGACTGACTGAGACTGACTGACTGACTATTTCACTGACTGACTGAATGACTAAATGACTGACTGACGCTGACTGACTGACTGCTTGACTGCCTGACTGACTGCTTGACTGACTAACTGACTGGACAGGACTGACCGACTGACTGACAGACAGACTGACTGAATAAGGCTGACTGACTGACAGACTGACTGAATAAGATTGACTGACTGACTGACTGACTGAATAAGGCTGACTGACTGACTGACTGACAGACTGACTGACTGACTGACTGACTGAATAAGGCTGACTGACTGAATGACTGACTGACTGACTGACCGAGACTGACTGACTGACTGACTGAGACTGACTGACTGCTTGACTGACTAACTGACTGGACAGGACTGACCGACTGATTGACTGACTGACTGCCTGACTGACTGAGACTGGACTGGTCACACGCATGGAAGCCCAACGCTCTCGCCAATAGACTATCGGATCTCTGTCGGTCGGTGTCTTAATTATAAAAAAAAACAAAAAATGTTCCTTGGTAATTATTGATCTAAAATCTTTGAAATCTACAGGTCGAAAAATTAAACTGACTCAGAATTTTCTTCCCTACATAAATAATCAATATTTGCAAAAGAAAGAAATTGAAAAAAAAAAGAATTTTCAAATTAGAAAAGAAATATATACATTGAAGATATTCGTTCCGACTAGGACACGAACCCAGGCCACTCGCTTGGAAGACCAAAGGTGTAGCCATTAGCTATCGGAGTTCTGTCGGTCGGAGTCTTACAGCCTGAAGAGACTGCCTGACTGACAGACTGACTGACTGACTGACTGATACTGCCTGACTGACTGACTCCCTGACTGACCGAGACTGACTGACTGACTGCATGACTGACTGAGACTGGACTGAACTGACTGACTGACTGACTGACTGAGATTGACTGACTGACTGCTTGACTGACTAACTGACTGACTGGACAGGACTGACCGACTGACTGACTGACTGACTGAATAACTGACTGACTGAGACTAAATGATTGACTGCTTGACTGACTGACTGAATGACTGACTGACTGAGACTGACTAACTGACTGAGTAACTGACTGACTGGACTGATTGACTGACTGACTGAGACTGAATGACTGACTGCTTGACTGACTGACTGACTGACTGACTGCTTGACTGACTGACTGGACTGGACTGACCGACTGACAGACTGACTGACTGACCGAGACTGACTGATTGACTGTCAGACTGACTGACTGACTTCGCAAAAAGGCAAAATAAAAAAAAATTATCAAATTAGAAAAAAATATATGTATTTAAGATTTTCTTTCCGGCTAGGATTCGAACCCAGGGCCACACGCACGGAAGCCCAACGCTCTCGCCAATAGACTATCGGATATCTGTTGGCCGGTGTCTTAATTATAATAAAAACAAAAAATGCATCTTGGTAATTATTGATCTAAAATCTTTGAAATCTACAGGTCGAATAATTAAACTGACTCAGAATTTTCTTCCGTATATAAATAATCGATATTTTCAAAAGAAAGAAAATGAAAAACAAAAGAATTTTCAAATTAGAAAATAAATATATACATTGAAGATTTTCGTTCCGACCGGGACTCGAACCCAGTACCACACGCTTGGAACCCAACGGTCTAGACATTAGGCTATCGGAGCTCTGTCGATGGAAGTCTTAAATATAAAAAAAACAAAAAATGCACCTTGGTAATTATTGATTCAAACACTTTGAAATTTACAGGTCGAATAATTAAACTGACTCAGAATTTTTCTCCCTACATATATAATCAATATTTGCAAAAGAAAGAAATTGAAAAAAAGAAAAAGAATTTTCAAATTATAAAAGAAATATATACATTGAAGATATTCGTTCCGGCTGGGACTCGAACCCAGGCCACTCGCTTGGACGACCAACGGTCTAGCCATTAGCTATCGGAGTTCTGTCGGTTGGAGTCTTACTGCCTGACTGAGACTGCCTGACTGACAGACTGACTGAATGAATGACTGACTGACTGAAACTGACTGACTGACTGATACTGACTGACTGATACTGACTGACTGACTGACTCACTGACTGACCGAGACTGACTGACTGACTGACTGACTGCCTGAGACTGGACTGGACTGACTGACTGACTAACTGACTGACTGACTGACCTAGACTGAATGACTGACTGCTTGACTGACTGACTGACTATTTCACTGATTGGCAGAATGACTAAATGACTGTTTGAGACTGACTGCCTGACTGCTTGACTGCCTGACTGACTGCTTGACTGCCTGACTGACTGGACAGCGCAGACCGACTGACTGAAAGGCTGTCTGACTGACTGACTGCCTGACTGACTGACCGACTGAATGACTGACTGACTGAGATTAAATGACTGACTGCTTGACTGACTGGCTGAATGACTAACTGACTGACTGAGACTGACTGACTGACTGCCTAACTGACTGAGTGACTGACTGAATGAGACTGAATGACTGACTGCTTGACTGACTAACTGACTGGACAAGGCTGACCGACTGACTGACTGACAGACTGACTGAATAAGGCTGACTGACTGACTGACTGTCTGACTGACTGACTGACTGAATGACTGACTGACTGAGACTAAATGACTGACTGCTTGACTGACTGGCTGAATGACTAACTGACTGACTGAGACTGACTGACTGACTGCCTAACTGACTGAGTGACTGACAGACTGGACTGATGGAGTGACTGACAGACTGGACTGACTGACTGACTGACTGAGACTGAATGACTGACTGCTTGACTGACTGACTGGACTGGACTGACCGATTGGCAGACTGACTGACTGACCGAGACTGACTGATTGACTGTCGGACTGAATGACTGACTTCGCAAAAGGGAAAAATAAAAAAAAAGAATTATCAAATTAGAAAAAAATATTTGCATTTGAGATTTCCTTTCCGGCAGGGATTTGAACCCTGGGCCACACGCATGGAAGCCCAACGCTCTCGTCAATCGGATCTCTGTTGGTCGGTGTCTTAATTATAATAAAAACAAAAAATGCACCTTGGTAATTATTGATCTAAAATCTATGAAATCTACAGGTCGAATAATTAAACTGACTCAGAATTTTCTTCCGTACATAAATAATCGATATTTGCAAAAGAAAGAAATTGAAAAAAAAAAAAAGAATTTTCAAATTAGAAACTAAAAATATACATTGAAGATTTTCGTTCCGAATGGGACTCGAACCCAAGTCCACTCGCTTGGAAGCCTAACACGCTAGCCATTAGTCTATCGTAGCTCTGTCGGTGGGTGTTTTAAATATAATAAAAACAAAAAATGCACCTTGGTAATTATTTATTTAAACACTTTGAAATCTGCGGGTCGAAAAATTAAACTGTCTCAGAATTTTCTTCCCTACATAAATAATCAATATTTACAAAAGAAAGAAATTGAAAAAAAAAAAGAATTTTCAAATAAGAAAAGAAATATATACATTGGAGATATTCGTTCCGGCTGGGACTTGAACCCAAGCCACTCGCTTGGAAGCCTAACACGCTAGCCATTAGTCTATCGTAGCTCTGTCGGTGGGAGTTTTAAATATAATAAAAACAAAAAATGCAAATTGGTAATTATTTATTTAAACACTTTGAAATCTGCGGGTCGAAAAATTAAACTGACTCAGAATTTTCTTCCCTACATAAATAATCAATATTTGTAAAACAAAGTTATCGAAAAAAAAAAAAGAATTTTCAAATTAGAAAAGAAATATATACATTGAAGATATATTCGTTCCGGCTGGGACTCAAACACAGGCCACTCGCTAGGAAGACCAACGGTCTAGCCATTAGGCTATCGGAGTTCTGCCGGTCAGAGTCTTACTGCCTGACTGAGAAACCGAGAAACCCTGAGTGACAGACTGACTGACTGACTGACTGATACTGACTGACTGACTGATACTGACTGACTGACTCACTGACTGACCGAGACTGACTGACTGACTGACTGACTGAATGACTAACTGACTGACTGACTATTTGACTGCCTGACTGACTGCTTGACTGACTAACTGACTGACTGAACTGACTGGACAGGACTGACGGACTGACTGACTGACAGACTGACTATTTGACTGCCTGACTGACTGCTTGACTGACTAACTGACTGACTGAACTGACTGGACAGGACTGACCGACTGACTGACTGACAGACTGACTGAATGAGGCTGACTGACTGAATGACTACCTGACTGACTGACTGACTGAATGACTGACTGACTGAGACTAAATGACTGATTGCTTGACTGACTGACTGAATGACTAACTGATTGACTGAGACTGACTGACTGAATGCCTAACTGACTGAGTGACTGACTGACTGGAATGACTGACTGACTGACTGAGACTGAATGACTGACTGCCTAACTGACTGAGTGACTGAATGACTAACTGACTGACTGACTGCTCAAGTGACTGACTGACTGACTGACTGCTTGACTGACTGACTGGACTGGACTGACCGACTGACAGACTGACTGACTGACCTAGACTGACTGATTGACTGTCGGACTGACTGACTGAATTCGCAAAAGGGAAAAAAAAAATAATTATCAAATTAGAAAAAAATAGTTGTATTTAAGATTTCCTTTCCGGCTATTATTCGAACCCACGGCCACACGCATGGAAGCCAACGCTCTCGCCAATAGACTATCGGATCTCTGTTGGCCGGTGTCTTAATTATAATAAAAACAAAAAATGCACCTTGGTAATTATTGATCTAAAATCTTTGAAATCTACAGGTCGAATAATTGAACTGACTCAGAATTTTCTTCCGTAAATAAATAATCAATATTTGCAATAGAAAAAAATTGAAAAAAAAAAAAAGAATTTTCAAATTGGACAAGAAATATAGACATTGAAGATATTCCTTCCGGCCGGGACTCGAACCCAGTACTACGCGCTTGGAAGCCCAACAGTCTAGCCATTAGGCTATCGGAGCTCTGTTAATTGAAGTCTTAAATATAATAAAAACAAAAAATGCACCTTGGTAATTATTGATTCAAACACTTTGAAATCTACAGGTCGAATAATTAAACTGACTCAGGATTTTTCTCCCTACATAAATAATCAATATTCGCAAAAGAGAAAAATTAAAAAAAAAAAAAAAAAAGAAGAAGAATTTTCAAATTAGAAACTAAAAGTATACATTGAAGATTTTCGTTCAGGCTGGGACTCGAACCCAGGGCCACTCGTTTGGAAGCCAAACACTCTAGCCAGTAGTCTATCAAAGCTCTGTCGGTCGGAGTTTTAAATATAATAAAAACAAAAAATGCACCTTGGTAATTATTTATTTAAACACTTTGAAATCTGCAGGTCGAAAAAATTAACTGACTCAGAATTTTCTTCCCTACATAAATAATCAATATTTACAAAAAAAAGAAATTGAAAAAAAAAAGAATTTTCAAATTAGAAAAGAAAAATATACATTGAAGATATTCGATCCGGCTGAGACCCGAACGCAGGCCACTCGCTTGGAAGACCAACGGTCTAGCCATTAGCTATCGGAGTTCTGTCGGTCGGAGTCTTACTGCCTGACTGAGATTGCCTGACTGACAGACTGATTGACTGACTGACTGATACTGACTGACTGACTGACTCACTGATTGACCGAGACTGACTGACTGACAGTCTGACTGACTGAGACTGGACTGGACTGACTGACTGACTGCTTGACTGACTGACTGACTATTTCACTGACTGACTGAATGACTAAATGACTGACTGAGACTGACTGACTGACTGCTTGACTGAATAACGGACTGACTGACTGAGAGTAAATGATAGACTGCCTGATTGACTGACTGAATGACTAAATGACTGACTGACAGTTTGACACCCTGACTGACTGACAGACTGACTGAATGCGATTGACTGACTGACTGACTGACTGACTGACTGAGACTGACTGACTGGATGTTTCACTGACTGAGTGAATGACTAACTGACTGACTGAGACTTAGTGACTGACTGCTTGACTGCCTGACTGACTGCTTGACTGACTAACTGACTGACTGAACTGACTGGACAGGAGTGACCGACTGACTGACTGACTGAATGAGGATGACTGACTGACTGCCTGACTGACTGACTGAGACTAAATGGCTGAAAGCTTGACTGACTGGCTGAATGACTAACTGACTGACTGTGACTGACTGACTGACTGCCTATCTGACTGAGTGACTGACTGACTGACAGACTGAGACTGAATGTCTGACTGCTTGACTGACTGGCTGAATGACTAACTGACTGGCTGAGACTGACTGACTGACTTCTTAACTGACTGATTGACTGACTGACTGGACTGACTGACTGACTGACTGAGACTGAATGACTAACTGACTGACTGACTGCTTGAGTGACTGACTGACTGACTGCTTGACTGACTGACTGACTGACTGCTTGTCTGACTGACTGTACTGGACTGACCGACTGACAGACTGACTGACTTCGCAAAAGGGAAAAATAAAAAAAAAGGAATTATCAAATTAGAAAAACATATTTGCATTTAAGATTTCCCTTCCGGCTGGGATTCGAACCCAAGGCCACACGCATGGAAGCCCAACGCTCCCGCCAATAGATTATTGGATCTCTGTTGGTCGGTGTCTTAATTATAATAAGAAAAAAAATGCACCTTGGTAATTATTGATCTAAAATCTTTGACATCTACAGGTCGAATAATTAAACTGACTCAGAATTTTCTTCCGTGCATAAATAATCGATATTTGCAAAAGAAAGAAATTGAAAAAAAAAAAAGAATTTTCAAATAAGAAAAGAAATATATACATTAAAGATATTCGTTCCGGCTGGGACACGAACCCAGGGTCACACGCTTGGAAGCCCAACAGTCTAACCATTAGTCTATCGGAGCTCTGTCGTTCGGAGTTTTAAATATAATAAAAACAAAAATGCACCTTGGTAATTATTTATTTAAACACTTTGAAATCTGCGGGTCGAAAAATTAAACTGACTCAGAATTTTCTTCCCTACATAAATAATCAATATTTGCAAAAGAAAGAAACTGAAAAAAAAAAAAAAGAATTTTCAAATTAGAAAAGAAATATATACATTGAAGATATTCGTTCCGGCTGGGACTCGAACCCAGGCCACTTCCTTGGAAGACCAGCGGTCTAGCCATTAGGCTATCGGAGTTCTGTCGAGCGGAGTTTTACTGCCTGACTGAGACTGCCTGACTGACAGACTGATTCACTGACTGACTGATACTGACTGACTGACTGACTCACTGACTGACCGAGACTGACTGAAAGACTCACTGACTGACCGAGACTGACTGACTAACTGCCTGACTGACTGAGACTGGACTGACTGACTGACTGACTGACTGAGACTGACTGACTGACTGCTTGACTGTCTGACTGACTATTTAGCTGACTGACTGAATGACTAAATGACTGACTGACACTGACTGACTGACTGCTTGACTGCCTGACTGACTGCTTGACTAACTAACTGACTGGACAGGACTGACCGACTGACTGACTGACTGAATAAGGCTGACTGACTGACTGACTGACAGACTGACTGAATAAGGCTGAGTGACTGACTGCCTGATTGACCGACTGAATGACTGACTGACTGACTGACCGAGACTGACTGACCGAGACTGACTGAGACTGG
Organism: Uloborus diversus; assembly: GCF_026930045.1. Lineage (NCBI taxonomy): Eukaryota > Metazoa > Arthropoda > Arachnida > Araneae > Uloboridae > Uloborus > Uloborus diversus. Next base: position 265,281 of record NW_026558582.1, on the reverse strand, counting down.
ACTGGACTGACTGACTGACTGACTGAGACTGACTGACTGACTGACTGACTGACTGAGACTGACTGACTGCTTGACTGACTAACTGACTGGACAGGACTGACCGACTGACTGACTGACTGACTGGTTGACTGACTGGCTGAAGGACTAACTGACTGACTGACTGACTGACTGACTGACTGAGACTGACTGACTGCTTGACTGACTAACTGACTGGACAGGACTGACCGACTGACTGACTGACTGACTGCTTGACTGACTGGCTGAAGGACTAACTGACTGACTGAGACTGACTGACTAACTGCCTGACTGACTGAGACTGGACTGACTGATTGACTGACTGACTGACTGACTGACTGACTGACTGACTGACTAACTGACTGACTGAGACTGACTGACTGACTATTTCACTGACTGACTGAATGACTAAATGACTGACTGACACTGACTGAATGACTGCTTGACTGCCTGACTGACTGCTTGACTGACTAACTGACTGGACATGACTGACCGACTGACTGACTGACAGACTGACTGAATAAGGCCGACTGACTGACTGACTGACAGACTGACTGACTGACTGAATGACTGACTGACTGACTGACCGAGACTGACTGACTGACTGACTGAGACTGGACTGGACTGACTAACTGACTGACTGACTGACTGAGACTGACTGACTGCTTGACTGACTAACTGACTGGACAGGACTGACCGACTGACTGCCTGACTGACTGACTGACTGAATGACTGACTGACTGAGACTAAATGACTGACTGCTTGACTGACTGGCTGAAGGACTAACTGACTGACTGAGACTGACTGACTGACTGCCTAACTGACTGAGTGACTGACTGACTGGACTGACTGACTGAGATTGAATGACTGAGTGCTTGACTGATTGACTGTCGGACTGACTGACTGACTTCGCAAAAAGGAAAAATAAAAAAAATTATCAAATTAGAAAAAAATACATGCATTTAAGATTTTCTTTCCGGCTGGGATTCGAACCCAGGGCCACACGCATGGAAGCCCAACGCTCTCGCCAATGGACTATCGGATCTCGGTTGGCCGGTGTCTTAATTATAATAAAATCAAAAAATGCACCTTGGTAATTATTGATCTAAAATCTTTGAAATCTACAGGTCGAAAAATTAAACTGACTCAGAATTTTCTTCCGCACATAAATAATCGATATTTGCAAAAGAAAGAAAATGAAAAAAAAAAAATTTCAAATTAGAAAAGAAACATATACATTGAAGATTTTCGTTCCGGCCGGGACTCGAACCCAGTACCACGCGCTTGGCACCCAGCGGTCTAGCCATTAGGCTATCGGAGCTCTGACGATGGAAGTCTTAAATATAATAAAAACAAAAAATGCACCTTGGTAATTATTGATTCAAACACTTTGAAATTTACAGGTCGAATAATTAAACTGACTCAGAATTTTTCTCCCTACGTAAATAATCAATATTCGCAAAAGAGAAAAATTAAAAAAAAAAGAAGAAGAATTTTCAAATTAGAAACTAAAAGTACACATTGAAGATTTTCGTTCAGGCTGGGACTCGAACCCAGGGCCACTCGCATGGAAGCCTAACACTCTAGCCATTAGTCTATGGGAGCTCTGTCGGTGGGCGTTTTAAATATAATAAAAACAAAAAATGCACCTTGGTAATTGTTTATTTAAACACTTTGAAATCTTCGGGTCGAAAAATTAAACTGACTCAGAATTTTCTTCCCTACATAAATAATCAATATTTGCAAAAGAAAGAAATTTAAAAAAAAAAAGAATTTTCAAATTAGAAAAGAAATATATACATTGAAGATTTTCGTTAAGGCCGGGACTCGAACCCAGTACCACGCGCTGGGAACCCAACGGTCTAGCCATTAGGCTATCGGAGCCCTGTCGATGGAAGTCTTAAATATAATAAAAACAAAAAATGCACCTTGGTAATTATTGATTCAAACACTTTGAAATTTACAGGTCGAATAATTAAACTGACTCAGAATTTTTCTCCCTACATAAATAATCAATATTGTCAAAAGAGAAAAATTAAAAAAAAGAAGAAGAATTTTCAAATTAGAAACTAAAAGTATACATTGAAGATTTTCGTTTAGGCTGGGACTCGAACCCAGGGCCACTCGCTTGGAAGCCTAACACTCTAGCCATTAGTCTATGGGAGCTCTGTCGGTGGGAGTTTTAAATATAATAAAAACAAAAAATGCACCTTGGTAATTGTTTATTTAAACACTTTGAAATCTTCGGGTCGAAAAATTAAACTGACTCAGAATTTTTTTCCCTACATAAATAATCAATATTTGCAAAAGAAAGAAATTGAAAAAAAAAAAGAATTTTCAAATTAGAAAAAAAATATATACATTGAAGATTTTCGTTCCGGCCGGGACTCGAACCCAGAACCACGCGCTTGGAACCCAACGGTCTACCCATTGGGCTATCGGAGCCCTGTCGATGGAAGTCTTAAATATAATAAAAACAAAAAATGCACCTTGGTAATTATTGATTCAAACACTTTGAAATTTACAGGTCGAATAATTAAACTGACTCAGAATTTTTCTCCCTACATAAATAATCAATATTCGCAAAAGAGAAAAATTAAAAAAAAAAAGAAGAAGAAATTTCAAATTAGAAACTAAAAGTATACATTGAAGATTTTCGTTCAGGCTGGGACTCGAACCCAGGGCCACTCGCATGGAAGCCTAACACTCTAGCCATTAGTCTATGGGAGCTCTGTCGGTGGGCGTTTTAAATATAATAAAAACAAAAAATGCACCTTGGTAATTGTTTATTTAAACACTTTGAAATCTTCGGGTCGAAAAATTAAACTGACTCAGAATTTTTTTCCCTGCATAAATAATCAATATTTGCAAAAGAAAGAAATTGAAAAAAAAAAAAAGAATTTTCAAATTAGAAAAGAACTATATACATTGAGGATATTCGTTCCGGCGTGGAGTCGAACCCAGGCCACTCGCTTGGAAGACCAACGGTCTAGCCATAAGCCTATCGGAGCTCTGCCGATGGAAGTCTTAAATATAATAAAAACAAAAAATGCACCTTGGTAATTATTGATTCAAACACTTTGAAATCTGCGGGTCGAAAAATTAAACTGACTCAGAATTTTCTTCCCTACATAAATAATCAATACTTGTAAAAGAGAAAAATTAAAAAAAAAAGAAGAAGAATTTTCAAATTAGAAACTAAACATATACATTGAAGATTTTCGTTCAGGCTGGGACTCGAACCCAGGGCCACTCGCTTGGAAGCCTAACACTCTAGCCATTAGTCTATGGGAGCTCTGTCGGTGGGAGTTTTAAATATAATAAAAACAAAAAATGCACCTTGGTAATTGTTTATTTAAACACTTTGAAATCTTCGTGTCGAAAAATTAAACTGACTCAGAATTTTCTTCCCTACATAAATAATCAATAATTGCAAAGGAAAGAAATTGAAAAAAAAAAAGAATTTTCAAATTAGAAAAGAAATATATACATTGAAGATATTCGCTCCGGCTGGGACTCGAACCCAGGCCACTCGCTTGGAAGACCAGCGGTCTAGCCATTAGGCTATCGGAGTTCTGTCGAGCGGATTCTTACTGCCTGACTGATACTGCCTGACTGACAGACTGACTCACTGACTGACTGATACTGACTGACTGACTCACTGACTGACCGAGACTGACTGACTAACTGCCTGACTGACTGAGACTGGACTGACTGACTGACTGACTGACTGACTGACTAACTGACTGACTGAGACTGACTGACTGACTGCTTGACTCTCTGACTGGCTATTTCACTGACTGACTGAATGAATAAATGACTGACTGACACTGACTGACTGACTGCTTGACTACCTGTCTGACAGCTTGACTGACTAACTGACTGGACAGGACTGACCGACTGACTGACTGACAGACTGACTGAATAAGGATGACTGACAGACTGACTGAATAAGGCTGACTGACTGACTGACTGACAGACTGACTGAATAAGGCTGACCGACTGACTGACTGCCTGACTGACTGAATGACTGACTGACTGACTGACCGAGACTGACTGACTGACTGACTGAGACTGGACTGGACTGACTGACTGACTGACTGACTGCCTGACTGACTGACTGACTGAATGACTGACTGACTGAGACTAAATGACTGACTGCTTGACTGACTGGCTGAAGGACTAACTGACTGACTGAGTGACTGACTGATTGGACTGACTGACTGAGACTGAATGACTGAGTGCTTGACTGATTGACTGTCAGACTGACTGACTGACTTCGCAAAAGGGAAAAATAAAAAAAAAAAGAATTATAAAATTAGAAAAAAATATTTGCATTTAAGATTTCCTTTCCGGCTGGGATTTGAACCCAGGGCGACACTCATGGAAGCCCAACGCTCTCGCCAATATACTATCGGATCTCTGTTGATCGGTGTCTTATTTATAATAAAAACAAAAAATGCACCTTAGTAATTATTGATCTAAAATCTTTGAAATCTAAAGGTCGAATGATTAAACTGACTCAGAATTTTCTTCCGTACATAAATAATCCATATTTGCAAAAGAAAGAAATTGAAAAAAAAAAAAGAATCTTCAAATTAGAAGAGAAATATATACATGGAAGATTTTCGTTCCGGCCGGGATTTGAACCCAGTACCACGCGCTTGGAACCCAACGGTCTAGCCATTAGGCTATCGGAGCTCTGTCGATGGAAGTCTTAAATATAATAAAAACAAAAAATGCACCTTGGTAATTATTGATTCAAACACTTTGAAATTTACAGGTCGAATAATTAAACTGACTCAGAATTTTTCTCCCTACATAAATAATCAATATTCGCAAAAGAGAAAAATTAAAAAAAAAAGAAGAAGAAATTTCAAATTAGAAACTAAAAGTATACATTGAAGATTTTCGTTCAGGCTAGGACTCGAACCCAGGGCCAATCGCTTGGAAGCCTAACACTCTAGCCATTAGTCTATGGGAGCTCTGTCGGTGGGAGTTTTAAATATAATAAAAACAAAAAATGCACCTTGGTAATTGTTTATTTAAACACTTTGAAATCTTCGTGTCGAAAAATTAAACTGACTCAGAATTTTCTTCCCTACATAAATAATCAATAATTGCAAAGGAAAGAAATTGAAAAAAAAAAGAATTTTCAAATTAGAAAAGAAATATATACATTGAAGATATTCGCTCCGGCTGGGACTCGAACCCAGGCCACTCGCTTGGAAGACCAGCGGTCTAGCCATTAGGCTATCGGAGTTCTGTCGAGCGGAGTCTTACTGCCTGACTGATACTGCCTGACTGACAGACTGACTCACTGACTGACTGATACTGACTGACTGACTCACTGACTGACCGAGACTGACTGACTAACTGCCTGACTGACTGAGACTGGACTGACTGACTGACTGACTGACTGACTGACTAACTGACTGACTGAGACTGACTGACTGACTGCTTGACTCTCTGACTGGCTATTTCACTGACTGACTGAATGACTAAATGACTGACTGACACTGACTGACTGACTGCTTGACTACCTGACTGACTGCTTGACTGACTAACTGACTGGACAGGACTGACCGACTGACTGACTGACAGACTGACTGAATAAGGATGACTGACAGACTGACTGAATAAGGCTGACTGACTGACTGACTGACAGACTGACTGAATAAGGCTGACCGACTGACTGACTGCCTGACTGACTGACTGACTGAATGACTGACTGACTGACTGACCGAGACTGACTGACTGACTGACTGAGACTGAACTGGACTGACTGACTGACTGACTGACTGAGACTGACTGACTGCTTTAGTGACTAACTGACTGCACAGGACTGACCGACTGACTGACTGACTGACTGCCTGACTGACTGACTGACTGAATGACTGACTGACTGAGACTAAATGACTGACTGCTTGACTGACTGGCTGAAGGACTAACTGACTGACTGAGTGACTGACTGACTGGACTGACTGACTGAGACTGAATGACTGAGTGCTTGACTGATTGACTGTCAGACTGACTGACTGACTTCGCAAAAGGGAAAAATAAAAAAAAAAAGAATTATAAAATTAGAAAAAAGTATTTGCATTTAAGATTTCCTTTCCGGCTGGGATTTGAACCCAGGGCGACACTCATGGAAGCCCAACGCTCTCGCCAATATACTATCGGATCTCTGTTGATCGGTGTCTTAATTATAATAAAAACAAAAAATGCACCTTAGTAATTATTGATCTAAAATCTTTGAAATCTAAAGGTCGAATGATTAAACTGACTCAGAATTTTCTTCCGTACATAAATAATCCATATTTGCAAAAGAAAGAAATTGAAAAAAAAAAGAATCTTCAAATTAGAAGAGAAATATATACATGGAAGATTTTCGTTCCGGCCGGGACTCGAACCCAGTACCACGCGCTTGGAACCCAACGGTCTAGCCATTAGGCTATCGGAGCTCTGTCGATGGAAGTCTTAAATATAATAAAAACAAAAAATGCACCTTGGTAATTATTGATTCAAACACTTTGAAATTTACAGGTCGAATAATTAAACTGACTCAGAATTTTTCTCCCTACATAAATAATCAATATTCGCAAAAGAGAAAAATTAAAAAAAAAAGAAGAAGAAATTTCAAATTAGAAACTAAAAGTATACATTGAAGATTTTCGTTCAGGCTAGGACTCGAACCCAGGGCCACTCGCTTGGAAGCCTAACACTCTAGCCATTAGTCTATGGGAGCTCTGTCGGTGGGAGTTTTAAATATAATAAAAACAAAAAATGCACCTTGGTAATTGTTTATTTAAACACTTTGAAATCTTCGTGTCGAAAAATTAAACTGACTCAGAATTTTCTTCCCTACATAAATAATCAATAATTGCAAAGGAAAGAAATTGAAAAAAAAAAGAATTTTCAAATTAGAAAAGAAATATATACATTGAAGATATTCGCTCCGGCTGGGACTCGAACCCAGGCCACTCGCTTGGAAGACCAGCGGTCTAGCCATTAGGCTATCGGAGTTCTGTCGAGCGGAGTCTTACTGCCTGACTGATACTGCCTGACTGACAGACTGACTCACTGACTGACTGATACTGACTGACTGCCTCACTGACTGACCGAGACTGACTGACTAACTGCCTGACTGACTGAGACTGGACTGACTGACTGACTGACTGACTGACTGACTAACTGACTGACTGAGACTGACTGACTGACTGCTTGACTCTCTGACTGGCTATTTCACTGACTGACTGAATGACTAAATGACTGACTGACACTGACTGACTGACTGCTTGACTACCTGACTGACTGCTTGACTGACTAACTGACTGGACAGGACTGACCGACTGACTGACTGACAGACTGACTGAATAAGGATGACTGACAGACTGACTGAATAAGGCTGACTGACTGACTGACTGACAGACTGACTGAATAAGGCTGACCGACTGACTGACTGCCTGACTGACTGACTGACTGAATGACTGACTGACTGACTGACCGAGACTGACTGACTGACTGACTGAGACTGAACTGGACTGACTGACTGACTGACTGACTGAGACTGACTGACTGCTTTAGTGACTAACTGACTGCACAGGACTGACCGACTGACTGACTGACTGACTGCCTGACTGACTGACTGACTGAATGACTGACTGACTGAGACTAAATGACTGACTGCTTGACTGACTGGCTGAAGGACTAACTGACTGACTGAGTGACTGACTGACTGGACTGACTGACTGAGACTGAATGACTGAGTGCTTGACTGATTGACTGTCAGACTGACTGACTGACTTCGCAAAAGGGAAAAATAAAAAAAAAAAGAATTATAAAATTAGAAAAAAATATTTGCATTTAAGATTTCCTTTCCGGCTGGGATTTGAACCCAGGGCGACACTCATGGAAGCCCAACGCTCTCGCCAATATACTATCGGATCTCTGTTGATCGGTGTCTTAATTATAATAAAAACAAAAAATGCACCTTAGTAATTATTGATCTAAAATCTTTGAAATCTAAAGGTCGAATGATTAAACTGACTCAGAATTTTCTTCCGTACATAAATAATCCATATTTGCAAAAGAAAGAAATTGAAAAAAAAAGAATCTTCAAATTAGAAGAGAAATATATACATGGAAGATTTTCGTTCCGGCCGGGACTCGAACCCAGTACCACGCGCTTGGAACCCAACGGTCTAGCCATTAGGCTATCGGAGCTCTGTCGATGGAAGTCTTAAATATAATAAAAACAAAAAATGCACCTTGGTAATTATTGATTCAAACACTTTGAAATTTACAGGTCGAATAATTAAACTGACTCAGAATTTTTCTCCCTACATAAATAATCAATATTCGCAAAAGAGAAAAATTAAAAAAAAAGAAGAAGAAATTTCAAATTAGAAACTAAAAGTATACATTGAAGATTTTCGTTCAGGCTGGGACTCGAACCCAGGGCCACTCGCTTGGAAGCCTAACACTCTAGCCATTAGTCTATGGGAGCTCTGTCGGTGGGAGTTTTAAATATAATAAAAACAAAAAATGCACCTTGGTAATTGTTTATTTAAACACTTTGAAATCTTCGTGTCGAAAAATTAAACTGACTCAGAATTTTCTTCCCTACATAAATAATCAATAATTGCAAAGGAAAGAAATTGAAAAAAAAAAGAATTTTCAAATTAGAAAAGAAATATATACATTGAAGATATTCGCTCCGGCTGGGACTCGAACCCAGGCCACTCGCTTGGAAGACCAGCGGTCTAGCCATTAGGCTATCGGAGTTCTGTCGAGCGGAGTCTTACTGCCTGACTGATACTGCCTGACTGACAGACTGACTCACTGACTGACTGATACTGAATGACTGACTCACTGACTGACCGAGACTGACTGACTAACTGCCTGACTGACTGAGACTGGACTGACTGACTGACTGACTGACTGACTGACTAACTGACTGACTGAGACTGACTGACTGACTGCTTGACTCTCTGACTGGCTATTTCACTGACTGACTGAATGACTAAATGACTGACTGACACTGACTGACTGACTGCTTGACTACCTGACTGACTGCTTGACTGACTAACTGACTGGACAGGACTGACCGACTGACTGACTGACAGACTGACTGAATAAGGATGACTGACAGACTGACTGAATACGGCTGACTGACTGACTGACTGACTGACAGACTGACTGAATAAGGCTGACCGACTGACTGACTGCCTGACTGACTGACTGACTGAATGACTGACTGACTGACTGACCGAGACTGACTGACTGACTGACTGAGACTGAACTGGACTGACTGACTGACTGACTGACTGAGACTGACTGACTGCTTTAGTGACTAACTGACTGCACAGGACTGACCGACTGACTGACTGCCTGACTGACTGACTGACTGAATGACTGACTGACTGAGACTAAATGACTGACTGCTTGACTGACTGGCTGAAGGACTAACTGACTGACTGAGTGACTGACTGACTGGACTGACTGACTGAGACTGAATGACTGAGTGCTTGACTGATTGACTGTCAGACTGACTGACTGACTTCGCAAAAGGGAAAAATAGAAAAAAAAGAATTATAAAATTAGAAAAAAATATTTGCATTTAAGATTTCCTTTCCGGCTGGGATTTGAACCCAGGGCGACACTCATGGAAGCCCAACGCTCTCGCCAATATACTATCGGATCTCTGTTGATCGGTGTCTTAATTATAATAAAAACAAAAAATGCACCTTAGTAATTATTGATCTAAAATCTTTGAAATCTAAAGGTCGAATGATTAAACTGACTCAGAATTTTCTTCCGTACATAAATAATCCATATTTGCAAAAGAAAGAAATTGAAAAAAAAAAGAATCTTCAAATTAGAAGAGAAATATATACATGGAAGATTTTCGTTCCGGCCGGGACTCGAACCCAGTACCACGCGCTTGGAACCCAACGGTCTAGCCATTAGGCTATCGGAGCTCTGTCGATGGAAGTCTTAAATATAATAAAAACAAAAAATGCACCTTGGTAATTATTGATTCAAACACTTTGAAATTTACAGGTCGAATAATTAAACTGACTCAGAATTTTTCTCCCTACATAAATAATCAATATTCGCAAAAGAGAAAAATTAAAAAAAAAAGAAGAAGAAATTTCAAATTAGAAACTAAAAGTATACATTGAAGATTTTCGTTCAGGCTGGGACTCGAACCCAGGGCCACTCGCTTGGAAGCCTAACACTCTAGCCATTAGTCTATGGGAGCTCTGTCGCTGGGAGTTTTAAATATAATAAAAACAAAAAATGCACCTTGGTAATTGTTTATTTAAACACTTTGAAATCTTCGTGTCGAAAAATTAAACTGACTCAGAATTTTCTTCCCTACATAAATAATCAATAATTGCAAAGGAAAGAAATTTAAAAAAAAAAAAGAATTTTCAAATTAGAAAAGAAATATATACATTGAAGATATTCGCTCCGGCTGGGACTCGAACCCAGGCCACTCGCTTGGAAGACCAGCGGTCTAGCCATTAGGCTATCGGAGTTCTGTCGAGCGGAGTCTTACTGCCTGACTGATACTGCCTGACTGACAGACTGACTCACTGACTGACTGATACTGACTGACTGACTCACTGACTGACCGAGACTGACTGACTAACTGCCTGACTGACTGAGACTGGACTGACTGACTGACTGACTGACTGACTGACTAACTGACTGACTGAGACTGACTGACTGACTGCTTGACTCTCTGACTGGCTATTTCACTGACTGACTGAATGACTAAATGACTGACTGACACTGACTGACTGACTGCTTGACTACCTGACTGACTGCTTGACTGACTAACTGACTGGACAGGACTGACCGACTGACTGACTGACAGACTGACTGAATAAGGATGACTGACAGACTGACTGAATAAGGCTGACTGACTGACTGACTGACAGACTGACTGAATAAGGCTGACCGACTGACTGACTGCCTGACTGACTGACTGACTGAATGACTGACTGACTGACTGACCGAGACTGACTGACTGAGACTGGACTGGACTGACTGACTGACTGACTGACTGAGACTGACTGACTGCTTTAGTGACTAACTGACTGCACAGGACTGACCGACTGACTGACTGATTGACTGCCTGACTGACTGACTGACTGAATGACTGACTGACTGAGACTAAATGACTGACTGCTTGACTGACTGGCTGAAGGACTAACTGACTGACTGAGTGACTGACTGACTGGACTGACTGACTGAGACTGAATGACTGAGTGCTTGACTGATTGACTGTCAGACTGACTGACTGACTTCGCAAAAGGGAAAAATAAAAAAAAAGAATTATAAAATTAGAAAAAAATATTTGCATTTAAGATTTCCTTTCCGGCCGGGACTCGAACCCAGTACCACGCGCTAGGAACCCAACGGTCTAGCCATTAGGCTATCGGAGCTCTGTCGATGGAAGTCTTAAATATAATAAAAGCAAAAAATGCACCTTGGTAATTATTGATTCAAACACTTTGAAATTTACAGGTCGAATAATTAAACTGACTCAGAATTTTTCTCCCTACATAAATAATCAATATTCGCAAAAGAGAAAAATTAAAAAAAAAAAGAAGAAGAAATTTCAAATTAGAAACTAAAAGTATACATTGAAGATTTTCGTTCAGGCTGGGACTCGAACCCAGGGCCACTCGCTTGGAAGCCTAACACTCTAGCCATTAGTCTATGGGAGCTCTGTCGGTGGGAGTTTTAAATATAATAAAAACAAAAAATGCACCTTGGTAATTGTTTATTTAAACACTTTGAAATCTTCGTGTCGAAAAATTAAACTGACTCAGAATTTTCTTCCCTACATAAATAATCAATAATTGCAAAGGAAAGAAATTGAAAAAAAAAAGAATTTTCAAATTAGAAAAGAAATATATACATTGAAGATATTCGCTCCGGCTGGGACTCGAACCCAGGCCACTCGCTTGGAAGACCAGCGGTCTAGCCATTAGGCTATCGGAGTTCTGTTGAGCGGAGTCTTACTGCCTGACTGATACTGCCTGACTGACAGACTGACTCACTGACTGACTGATACTGACTGACTGACTCACTGACTGACCGAGACTGACTGACTAACTGCCTGACTGACTGAGACTGGACTGACTGACTGACTGACTGACTGACTGACTAACTGACTGACTGAGACTGACTGACTGACTGCTTGACTCTCTGACTGGCTATTTCACTGACTGACTGAATGACTAAATGACTGACTGACACTGACTGACTGACTGCTTGACTACCTGACTGACTGCTTGACTGACTAACTGACTGGACAGGACTGACCGACAGACTGACTGACAGACTGACTGAATAAGGATGACTGACAGACTGACTGAATAAGGCTGACTGACTGACTGACTGACAGACTGACTGAATAAGGCTGACCGACTGACTGACTGCCTGACTGACTGACTGACTGAATGACTGACTGACTGACTGACCGAGACTGACTGACTGAGACTGGACTGGACTGACTGACTGACTGACTGACTGAGACTGACTGACTGCTTTAGTGACTAACTGACTGCACAGGACTGACCGACTGACTGACTGACTGACTGCCTGACTGACTGACTGACTGAATGACTGACTGACTGAGACTAAATGACTGACTGCTTGACTGACTGGCTGAAGGACTAACTGACTGACTGAGTGACTGACTGACTGGACTGACTGACTGAGACTGAATGACTGAGTGCTTGACTGATTGACTGTTAGACTGACTGACTGACTTCGCAAAAGGGAAAAATAAAAAAAAAAAGAATTATAAAATTAGAAAAAAATATTTGCATTTAAGCTTTCCTTTCCGGCCGGGACTCGAACCCAGTACCACGCGCTAGGAACCCAACGGTCTAGCCATTAGGCTATCGGAGCTCTGTCGATGGAAGTCTTAAATATAATAAAAACAAAAAATGCACCTTGGTAATTATTGATTCAAACACTTTGAAATTTACAGGTCGAATAATTAAACTGACTCAGAATTTTTCTCCCTACATAAATAATCAATATTCGCAAAAGAGAAAAATTAAAAAAAAAAAGAAGAAATTTCAAATTAGAAACTAAAAGTATACATTGAAGATTTTCGTTCAGGCTGGGACTCGAACCCAGGGCCACTCGCTTGGAAGCCTAACACTCTAGCCATTAGTCTATGGGAGCTCTGTCGGTGGGAGTTTTAAATATAATAAAAACAAAAAATGCACCTTGGTAATTTTTTATTTAATTACTTTGAAATCTTCGTGTCGAAAAATTAAACTGACTCAGAATTTTCTTCCCTACATAAATAATCAATAATTGCAAAGGAAAGAAATTGAAAAAAAAAAGAATTTTCAAATTAGAAAAGAAATATATACATTGAAGATATTCGCTCCGGCTGGGTCTCGAACCCAGGCCACTCGCTTGGAAGACCAGCGGTCTAGCCATTAGGCTATCGGAGTTCTGTCGAGCGGAGTCTTACTGCCTGACTGATACTGCCTGACTGACAGACTGACTCACTGACTGACTGATACTGACTGACTGACTCACTGACTGACCGAGACTGACTGACTAACTGCCTGACTGACTGAGACTGGACTGACTGACTGACTGACTGACTGACTGACTAACTGACTGACTGAGACTGACTGACTGACTGCTTGACTCTCTGACTGGCTATTTCACTGACTGACTGAATGACTAAATGACTGACTGACACTGACTGACTGACTGCTTGACTACCTGACTGACTGCTTGACTGACTAACTGACTGGACAGGACTGACCGACTGACTGACTGACAGACTGACTGAATAAGGATGACTGACAGACTGACTGAATAAGGCTGACTGACTGACTGACTGACAGACTGACTGAATAAGGCTGACCGACTGACTGACTGCCTGACTGACTGACTGACTGAATGACTGACTGACTGACTGACCGAGACTGACTGACTGACTGACTGAGACTGGACTGGACTGACTGACTGACTGACTGACTGAGACTGACTGACTGACTGCTTGACTCTCTGACTGGCTATTTCACTGACTGACTGAATGACTAAATGACTGACTGACACTGACTGACTGACTGCTTGACTACCTGACTGACTGCTTGACTGACTAACTGACTGGACAGGACTGACCGACTGACTGGACAGGACTGACCGACTGACTGACTGACAGACTGACTGAATAAGGATGACTGACAGACTGACTGAATAAGGCTGACTGACTGACTGACTGACAGACTGACTGAATAAGGCTGGCCGACTGACTGACTGCCTGACTGACTGACTGACTGAATGACTGACTGACTGACTGACCGACACTGACTGACTGACTGACTGAGACTGGACTGGACTGACTGACTGACTGACTCACTGAGACTGACTGACTGCTTTAGTGACTAACTGACTGCACAGGACTGACCGACTGACTGACTGACTGACTGCCTGACTGACTGACTGACTGAATGACTGACTGACTGAGACTAAATGACCGACTGCTTGACTGACTGGCTGAAGGACTAACTGACTGACTGAGTGACTGACTGACTGGACTGACTGACTGAGACTGAATGACTGAGTGCTTGACTGATTGACTGTCAGACTGACTGACTGACTTCGCAAAAGGGAAAAATAAAAAAAAAAGAATTATAAAATTAGAAAAAAATATTTGCATTTAAGATTTCCTTTCCGGCCGGGACTCGAACCCAGTACCACGCGCAATGAACCCAACGGTCTAGCCATTAGGCTATCGGAGCTCTGTCGATGGAAGTCTTAAATATAATAAAAACAAAAAATGCACCTTGGTAATTATTGATTCAAACACTTTGAAATTTACAGGTCGAATAATTAAACTGACTCAGAATTTTTCTCCCTACATAAATAATCAATATTCGCAAAAGAGAAAAATTAAAAAAAAAGAAGAAGAAATTTTAAATTAGAAACTAAAAGTATACATTGAAGATTTTCGTTCAGGCTGGGACTCGAACCCAGGGCCACTCGCTTGGAAGCCTAACACTCTAGCCATTAGTCTATGGGAGCTCTGTCGGTGGGAGTTTTAAATATAATAAAAACAAAAAATGCACCTTGGTAATTGTTTATTTAAACACTTTGAAATCTTCGTGTCGAAAAATTAAACTGACTCAGAATTTTCTTCCCTACATAAATAATCAATAATTGCAAAGGAAAGAAATTGAAAAAAAAAAGAATTTTCAAATTAGAAAAGAAATATATACATTGAAGATATGCGCTCCGGCTGGGACTCGAACCCAGGCCACTCGCTTGGAAGACCAGCGGTCTAGCCATTAGGCTATCGGAGTTCTGTCGAGCGGAGTCTTACTGCCTGACTGATACTGCCTGACTGACAGACTGACTCACTGACTGACTGATACTGACTGACTGACTCACTGACTGACCGAGACTGACTGACTAACTGCCTGACTGACTGAGACTGGACTGACTGACTGACTGACTGACTAACTGACTGACTGAGACTGACTGACTGACTGCTTGACTCTGACTGGCTATTTCACTGACTGACTGAATGACTAAATGACTGACTGACACTGACTGACTGACTGCTTGACTACCTGACTGACTGCTTGACTGACTAACTGACTGGACAGGACAGACCGACTGACTGACTGACAGACTGACTGAATAAGGATGACTGACAGACTGACTGAATAAGGCTGACTGACTGACTGACTGACAGACTGACTGAATAAGGCTGACCGACTGACTGACTGCCTGACTGACTGACTGACTGAATGACTGACTGACTGACTGACCGAGACTGACTGACTGACTGACTGAGACTGGACTGGACTGACTGACTGACTGACTGACTGAGACTGACTGACTGCTTTAGTGACTAACTGACTGCACAGGACTGACCGACTGACTGACTGACTGACTGCCTGACTGACAGATTGACTGAATGACTGACTGACTGAGACTAAATGACTGACTGCTTGACTGACTGGCTGAAGGACTAACTGACTGACTGAGTGACTGACTGACTGGACTGACTGACTGAGACTGAATGACTGAGTGCTTGACTGATTGACTGTCAGACTGACTGACTGACTTCGCAAAAGGGAAAAATAAAAAAAAAAGAATTATAAAATTAGAAAAAAATATTTGCATTTAAGATTTCCTTTCCGGCCGGGACTCGAACCCAGTACCACGTGCTAGGAACCCAACGGTCTAGCCATTAGGCTATCGGAGCTCTGTCGATGGAAGTCTTAAATATAATAAAAACAAAAAATGCACCTTGGTAATTATTGATTCAAACACTTTGAAATTTACAGGTCGAATAATTAAACTGACTCAGAATTTTTCTCCCTACATAAATAATCAATATTCGCAAAAGAGAAAAATTAAAAAAAAAAGAAGAAGAAATTTCAAATTAGAAACTAAAAGTATACATTGAAGATTTTCGTTCAGGCTGGGACTCGAACCCAGGGCCACTCGCTTGGAAGCCTAACACTCTAGCCATTAGTCTATGGGAGCTCTGTCGGTGGGAGTTTTAAATATAATAAAAACAAAAAATGCACCTTGGTAATTGTTTATTTAAACACTTTGAAATCTTCGTGTCGAAAAATTAAACTGACTCAGAATTTTCTTCCCTACATAAATAATCAATAATTGCAAAGGAAAGAAATTGAAAAAAAAAGAATTTTCAAATTAGAAAAGAAATATATACATTGAAGATATTCGCTCCGGCTGGGACTCGAACCCAGGCCACTCGCTTGGAAGACCAGCGGTCTAGCCATTAGGCTATCGGAGTTCTGTCGAGCGGAGTCTTACTGCCTGACTGATACTGCCTGACTGACAGACTGACTCACTGACTGACTGATACTGACTGACTGACTCACTGACTGACCGAGACTGACTGACTAACTGCCTGACTGACTGAGACTGGACTGACTGACTGACTGACTGACTGACTGACTGACTGACTAACTGACTGACTGAGACTGACTGACTGACTGCTTGACTCTCTGACTGGCTATTTCACTGACTGACTGAATGACTAAATGACTGACTGACACTGACTGACTGACTGCTTGACTACCTGATTGACTGCTTGACTGACTAACTGACTGGACAGGACTGACCGACTGACTGACTGACAGACTGACTGAATAAGGATGACTGACAGACTGACTGAATAAGGCTGACTGACTGACTGACTGACAGACTGACTGAATAAGGCTGACCGACTGACTGACTGCCTGACTGACTGACTGACTGACTGAATGACTGACTGACTGACTGACGGAGACTGAGTGACTGACTGACTGAGACTGGACTGGACTGACTGACTGACTGACTGACTGAGACTGACTGACTGCTTTAGTGACTAACTGACTGCACAGGACTGACCGACTGACTGACTGACTGACTGCCTGACTGAATGACTGACTGATTGAGACTAAATGACTGACTGCTTGACTGACTGGCTGAAGGACTAACTGACTGACTGAGTGACTGACTGACTGGACTGACTGACTGAGACTGAATGACTGAGTGCTTGACTGATTGACTGTCAGACTGACTGACTGACTTCGCAAAAGGGAAAAATAAAAAAAAAAGAATTATAAAATTAGAAAAAAAATATTTGCATTTAAGATTTCCTTTCCTTCCGGGACTCGAACCCAGTACCACGCGCAATGAACCCAACGGTCTAGCCATTAGGCTATCGGAGCTCTGTCGATGGAAGTCTTAAATATAATAAAAACAAAAAATGCACCTTGGTAATTATTGATTCAAACACTTTGAAATTTACAGGTCGAATAATTAAACTGACTCAGAATTTTTCTCCCTACATAAATAATCAATATTCGCAAAAGAGAAAAATTAAAAAAAAAAGAAGAAGAAATTTCAAATTAGAAACTAAAAGTATACATTGAAGATTTTCGTTCAGGCTGGGACTCGAACCCAGGGCCTCTCGCTTGGAAGCCTAACACTCTAGCCATTAGTCTATGGGAGCTCTGTCGGTGGGAGTTTTAAATATAATAAAAACAAAAAATGCACCTTGGTAATTGTTTATTTAAACACTTTGAAATCTTCGTGTCGAAAAATTAAACTGACTCAGAATTTTCTTCCCTACATAAATAATCAATAATTGCAAAGGAAAGAAATTGAAAAAAAAAAGAATTTTCAAATTAGAAAAGAAATATATACATTGAAGATATTCGCTCCGGCTGGGACTCGAACCCAGGCCACTCGCTTGGAAGACCAGCGGTCTAGCCATTAGGCTATCGGAGTTCTGTCGAGCGGAGTCTTACTGCCTGACTGATACTGCCTGACTGACAGACTGACTCACTGACTGACTGATACTGACTGACTGACTCACTGACTGACCGAGACTGACTGACTAACTGCCTGACTGACTGAGACTGGACTGACTGACTGACTGACTGACTGACTGACTGACTGACTGAGACTGACTGACTGACTGCTTGACTCTCTGACTGGCTATTTCACTGACTGACTGAATGACTAAATGACTGACTGACACTGACTGACTGACTGCTTGACTACCTGACTGACTGCTTGACTGACTAACTGACTGGACAGGACTGACCGACTGACTGACTGACAGACTGACTGAATAAGGATGACTGACAGACTGACTGAATAAGGCTGACTGACTGACTGACTGACAGACTGACTGAATAAGGCTGACCGACTGACTGACTGCCTGACTGACTGACTGACTGAATGACTGACTCACTGACTGACTGATACTGACTGACTGACTCACTGACTGACCGAGACTGACTGACTGACTGACTTCCTGACTGACTGACTGACTGAATGACTGACTGACTGAGACTAAATGACTGACTGCTTGACTGACTGGCTGAAGGAATAACTGACTGACTGAGTGACTGACTGACTGGACTGACTGACTGAGACTGAATGACTGAGTGCTTGACTCTCTGACTGGCTATTTCACTGACTGACTGACTGAATGACTAAATTACTGACTGACACTGACTGACTGACTGTTTGACTACCTGACTGACTGCTTGACTGACTAACTGACTGGACAGGACTGACCGACTGACTGACTGACAGACTGACAGAATAAGGATGACTGACAGACTGACTGAATAAGGCTGACTGACTGACTGACTGACAGACTGACTGAATAAGGCTGACCGACTGACTGACTGCCTGACTGACTGACTGACTGAATGACTGACTGACTGACTGACCGAGACTGACTGACTGACTGACTGAGACTGGACTGGACTGACTGACTGACTGACTGACTGCTTTAGTGACTAACTGACTGCACAGGACTGACCGACTGACTGACTGACTGACTGCCTGACTGACTGACTGAATGACTGACTGACTGAGACTAAATGACTGACTGCTTGACTGACTGGCTGAAGGACTAACTGACTGACTGAGTGACTGACTGACTGGACTGACTGACTGAGACTGAATGACTGAGTGCTTGACTGATTGACTGTCAGACTGACTGACTGACTTCGCAAAAGGGAAAAATAAAAAAAAAAAGGATTATAAAATTAGAAAAAAATATTTGCATTTAAGATTTCCTTTCCGGCTGGGATTTGAACCCAGGGCGACACTCATGGAAGCCCAACGCTCTCGCCAATATACTATCGGATCTCTCTTGATCGGTGTCTTAATTATAATAAAAACAAAAAATGCACCTTAGTAATTATTGATCTAAAATCTTTGAAATCTAAAGGTCGAATGATTAAACTAACTCAGAATTTTCTTCCGTACATAAATAATCCATATTTGCAAAAGAAAGAAATTGAAAAAAAAAAAGAATCTTCAAATTAGAAGAGAAATATATACATGGAAGATTTTCGTTCCGGCCGGGACTCGAACCCAGTACCACGCGCTTGGAACCCAACGGTCTAGCCATTAGGCTATCGGAGCTCTGTCGATGGAAGTCTTAAATATAATAAAAACAAAAAATGCACCTTGGTAATTATTGATTCAAACACTTTGAAATTTACAGGTCGAATAATTAAACTGACTCATAATTTTTCTCCCTACATAAATAATCAATATTCGCAAAAGAGAAAAATTAAAAAAAAAGAAGAAGAAATTTCAAATTAGAAACTAAAAGTATACATTGAAGATTTTCGTTCAGGCTGGGACTCGAACCCAGGGCCACTCGCTTGGAAGCCTAACACTCTAGCCATTAGTCTATGGGAGCTCTGTCGCTGGGAGTTTTAAATATAATAAAAACAAAAAATGCACCTTGGTAATTGTTTATTTAAACACTTTGAAATCTTCGTGTCGAAAAATTAAACTGACTCAGAATTTTCTTCCCTACATAAATAATCAATAATTGCAAAGGAAAGAAATTGAAAAAAAAAAGAATTTTCAAATTAGAAAAGAAATATATACATTGAAGATATTCGCTCCGGCTGGGACTCGAACCCAGGCCACTCGCTTGGAAGACCAGCGGTCTAGCCATTAGGCTATCGGAGTTCTGTCGAGCGGAGTCTTACTGCCTGACTGATACTGCCTGACTGACAGACTGACTCACTGACTGACTGATACTGACTGACTGACTCACTGACTGACCGAGACTGACTGACTAACTGCCTGACTGACTGAGACTGGACTGACTGACTGACTGACTGACTGACTGACTAACTGACTGACTGAGACTGACTGACTGACTGCTTGACTCTCTGACTGGCTATTTCACTGACTGACTGAATGACTAAATGACTGACTGACACTGACTGACTGACTGCTTGACTACCTGACTGACTGCTTGACTGACTAACTGACTGGACAGGACTGACCGACTGACTGCCTGACAGACTGACTGAATAAGGATGACTGACAGACTGACTGAATAAGGCTGACTGACTGACTGACTGACAGACTGACTGAATAAGGCTGACCGACTGACTGACTGCCTGACTGACTGACTGACTGAATGACTGACTGACTGACTGACCGAGACTGACTGACTGAGACTAAACTGGACTGACTAACTGACTGACTGACTGAGACTGACTGACTGCTTTAGTGACTAACTGACTGCACAGGACTGACCGACTGACTGACTGACTGACTGCCTGACTGACTGACTGACTGACTGACTGACTGACTGAATGAGACTAAATGACTGACTGCTTGACTGACTGGCTGAAGGACTAACTGACTGACTGAGTGACTGACTGACTGGACTGACTGACTGAGACTCAATGACTGAGTGCTTGACTGATTGACTGTCAGACTGACTGACTGACTTCGCAAAAGGGAAAAATAAAAAAAAAAGAATTATAAAATTAGAAAAAAATATTTGCATTTAAGATTTCCTTTCCGGCCGGGACTCGAACCCAGTACCACGCGCTAGGAACCCAACGGTCTAGCCATTAGGCTATCAGAGCTCTGTCGATGGAAGTCTTAAATATAATAAAAACAAAAAATGCACCTTGGTAATTATTGATTCAAACACTTTGAAATTTACAGGTCGAATAATTAAACTGACTCAGAATTTTTCTCCCTACATAAATAATCAATATTCGCAAAAGAGAAAAATTAAAAAAAAAAAGAAGAAGAAATTTCAAATTAGAAACTAAAAGTATACATTGAAGATTTTCGTTCAGGCTGGGACTCGAACCCAGGGCCACTCGCTTGGAAGCCTAACACTCTAGCCATTAGTCTATGGGAGCTCTGTCGGTGGGAGTTTTAAATATAATAAAAACAAAAAATGCACCTTGGTAATTGTTTATTTAAACACTTTGAAATCTTCGTGTCGAAAAATTAAACTGACTCAGAATTTTCTTCCCTACATAAATAATCAATAATTGCAAAGGAAAGAAATTGAAAAAAAAAAGAATTTTCAAAGTAGAAAAGAAATATATACATTGAAGATATTCGCTCCGTCTAGGACTCGAACCCAGGCCACTCGCTTTGAAGACCAGCGGTCTAGCCATTAGGCTATCGGAGTTCTGTCGAGCGGAGTCTTACTGCCTGACTGATACTGCCTGACTGACAGACTGACTCACTGACTGACTGATACTGACTGACTGACTCACTGACTGACCGAGACTGACTGACTAACTGCCTGACTGACTGAGACTGGACTGACTGACTGACTGACTGACTGACTGACTGACTAACTGACTGACTGAGACTGACTGACTGACTGCTTGACTCTCTGACTGGCTATTTCACTGACTGACTGAATGACTAAATGACTGACTGACACTGACTGACTGACTGCTTGACTACCTGACTGACTGCTTGACTGACTAACTGACTGGACAGGACTGACCGACTGACTGACTGACAGACTGACAGAATAAGGATGACTGACAGACTGACTGAATAAGGCTGACTGACTGACTGACTGACAGACTGACTGAATAAGGCTGACCGACTGACTGACTGCCTGACTGACTGACTGACTGAATGACTGACTGACTGACTGACCGAGACTGACTGACTGACTGACTGAGACTGGACTGGACTGACTGACTGACTGACTGACTGAGACTGACTGACTGCTTTAGTGACTAACTGACTGCACAGGACTGACCGACTGACTGACTGACTGACTGCCTGACTGACTGACTGAATGACTGACTGACTGAGACTAAATGACTGACTGCTTGACTGACTGGCTGAAGGACTAACTGACTGACTGAGTGACTGACTGACTGGACTGACTGACTGAGACTGAATGACTGAGTGCTTGACTGATTGACTGTCAGACTGACTGACTGACTTCGCAAAAGGGAAAAATAAAAAAAAAAAGGATTATAAAATTAGAAAAAAATATTTGCATTTAAGATTTCCTTTCCGGCTGGGATTTGAACCCAGGGCGACACTCATGGAAGCCCAACGCTCTCGCCAATATACTATCGGATCTCTCTTGATCGGTGTCTTAATTATAATAAAAACAAAAAATGCACCTTAGTAATTATTGATCTAAAATCTTTGAAATCTAAAGGTCGAATGATTAAACTAACTCAGAATTTTCTTCCGTACATAAATAATCCATATTTGCAAAAGAAAGAAATTGAAAAAAAAAAAAGAATCTTCAAATTAGAAGAGAAATATATACATGGAAGATTTTCGTTCCGGCCGGGACTCGAACCCAGTACCACGCGCTTGGAACCCAACGGTCTAGCCATTAGGCTATCGGAGCTCTGTCGATGGAAGTCTTAAATATAATAAAAACAAAAAATGCACCTTGGTAATTATTGATTCAAACACTTTGAAATTTACAGGTCGAATAATTAAACTGACTCATAATTTTTCTCCCTACATAAATAATCAATATTCGCAAAAGAGAAAAATTAAAAAAAAAGAAGAAGAAATTTCAAATTAGAAACTAAAAGTATACATTGAAGATTTTCGTTCAGGCTGGGACTCGAACCCAGGGCCACTCGCTTGGAAGCCTAACACTCTAGCCATTAGTCTATGGGAGCTCTGTCGCTGGGAGTTTTAAATATAATAAAAACAAAAAATGCACCTTGGTAATTGTTTATTTAAACACTTTGAAATCTTCGTGTCGAAAAATTAAACTGACTCAGAATTTTCTTCCCTACATAAATAATCAATAATTGCAAAGGAAAGAAATTGAAAAAAAAAAGAATTTTCAAATTAGAAAAGAAATATATACATTGAAGATATTCGCTCCGGCTGGGACTCGAACCCAGGCCACTCGCTTGGAAGACCAGCGGTCTAGCCATTAGGCTATCGGAGTTCTGTCGAGCGGAGTCTTACTGCCTGACTGATACTGCCTGACTGACAGACTGACTCACTGACTGACTGATACTGACTGACTGACTCACTGACTGACCGAGACTGACTGACTAACTGCCTGACTGACTGAGACTGGACTGACTGACTGACTGACTGACTGACTGACTAACTGACTGACTGAGACTGACTGACTGACTGCTTGACTCTCTGACTGGCTATTTCACTGACTGACTGAATGACTAAATGACTGACTGACACTGACTGACTGACTGCTTGACTACCTGACTGACTGCTTGACTGACTAACTGACTGGACAGGACTGACCGACTGACTGCCTGACAGACTGACTGAATAAGGATGACTGACAGACTGACTGAATAAGGCTGACTGACTGACTGACTGACAGACTGACTGAATAAGGCTGACCGACTGACTGACTGCCTGACTGACTGACTGACTGAATGACTGACTGACTGACTGACCGAGACTGACTGACTGAGACTAAACTGGACTGACTAACTGACTGACTGACTGAGACTGACTGACTGCTTTAGTGACTAACTGACTGCACAGGACTGACCGACTGACTGACTGACTGACTGCCTGACTGACTGACTGACTGAATGACTGACTGACTGAGACTAAATGACTGACTGCTTGACTGACTGGCTGAAGGACTAACTGACTGACTGAGTGACTGACTGACTGGACTGACTGACTGAGACTCAATGACTGAGTGCTTGACTGATTGACTGTCAGACTGACTGACTGACTTCGCAAAAGGGAAAAATAAAAAAAAAAGAATTATAAAATTAGAAAAAAATATTTGCATTTAAGATTTCCTTTCCGGCCGGGACTCGAACCCAGTACCACGCGCTAGGAACCCAACGGTCTAGCCATTAGGCTATCAGAGCTCTGTCGATGGAAGTCTTAAATATAATAAAAACAAAAAATGCACCTTGGTAATTATTAATTCAAACACTTTGAAATTTACAGGTCGAATAATTAAACTGACTCAGAATTTTTCTCCCTACATAAATAATCAATATTCGCAAAAGAGAAAAATTAAAAAAAAAAAGAAGAAGAAATTTCAAATTAGAAACTAAAAGTATACATTGAAGATTTTCGTTCAGGCTGGGACTCGAACCCAGGGCCACTCGCTTGGAAGCCTAACACTCTAGCCATTAGTCTATGGGAGCTCTGTCGGTGGGAGTTTTAAATATAATAAAAACAAAAAATGCACCTTGGTAATTGTTTATTTAAACACTTTGAAATCTTCGTGTCGAAAAATTAAACTGACTCAGAATTTTCTTCCCTACATAAATAATCAATAATTGCAAAGGAAAGAAATTGAAAAAAAAAAGAATTTTCAAAGTAGAAAAGAAATATATACATTGAAGATATTCGCTCCGTCTAGGACTCGAACCCAGGCCACTCGCTTTGAAGACCAGCGGTCTAGCCATTAGGCTATCGGAGTTCTGTCGAGCGGAGTCTTACTGCCTGACTGATACTGCCTGACTGACAGACTGACTCACTGACTGACTGATACTGACTGACTGACTCACTGACTGACCGAGACTGACTGACTAACTGCCTGACTGACTGAGACTGGACTGACTGACTGACTGACTGACTGACTGACTGACTAACTGACTGACTGAGACTGACTGACTGACTGCTTGACTCTCTGACTGGCTATTTCACTGACTGACTGAATGACTAAATGACTGACTGACACTGACTGACTGACTGCTTGACTACCTGACTGACTGCTTGACTGACTAACTGACTGGACAGGACTGACCGACTGACTGACTGACAGACTGACAGAATAAGGATGACTGACAGACTGACTGAATAAGGCTGACTGACTGACTGACTGACAGACTGACTGAATAAGGCTGACCGACTGACTGACTGCCTGACTGACTGACTGACTGAATGACTGACTGACTGACTGACCGAGACTGACTGACTGACTGACTGAGACTGGACTGGACTGACTGACTGACTGACTGACTGAGACTGACTGACTGCTTTAGTGACTAACTGACTGCACAGGACTGACCGACTGACTGACTGACTGACTGCCTGACTGACTGACTGAATGACTGACTGACTGAGACTAAATGACTGACTGCTTGACTGACTGGCTGAAGGACTAACTGACTGACTGAGTGACTGACTGACTGGACTGACTGACTGAGACTGAATGACTGAGTGCTTGACTGATTGACTGTCAGACTGACTGACTGACTTCGCAAAAGGGAAAAATAAAAAAAAAAAGGATTATAAAATTAGAAAAAAATATTTGCATTTAAGATTTCCTTTCCGGCTGGGATTTGAACCCAGGGCGACACTCATGGAAGCCCAACGCTCTCGCCAATATACTATCGGATCTCTCTTGATCGGTGTCTTAATTATAATAAAAACAAAAAATGCACCTTAGTAATTATTGATCTAAAATCTTTGAAATCTAAAGGTCGAATGATTAAACTAACTCAGAATTTTCTTCCGTACATAAATAATCCATATTTGCAAAAGAAAGAAATTGAAAAAAAAAAAGAATCTTCAAATTAGAAGAGAAATATATACATGGAAGATTTTCGTTCCGGCCGGGACTCGAACCCAGTACCACGCGCTTGGAACCCAACGGTCTAGCCATTAGGCTATCGGAGCTCTGTCGATGGAAGTCTTAAATATAATAAAAACAAAAAATGCACCTTGGTAATTATTGATTCAAACACTTTGAAATTTACAGGTCGAATAATTAAACTGACTCATAATTTTTCTCCCTACATAAATAATCAATATTCGCAAAAGAGAAAAATTAAAAAAAAAGAAGAAGAAATTTCAAATTAGAAACTAAAAGTATACATTGAAGATTTTCGTTCAGGCTGGGACTCGAACCCAGGGCCACTCGCTTGGAAGCCTAACACTCTAGCCATTAGTCTATGGGAGCTCTGTCGCTGGGAGTTTTAAATATAATAAAAACAAAAAATGCACCTTGGTAATTGTTTATTTAAACACTTTGAAATCTTCGTGTCGAAAAATTAAACTGACTCAGAATTTTCTTCCCTACATAAATAATCAATAATTGCAAAGGAAAGAAATTGAAAAAAAAAAGAATTTTCAAATTAGAAAAGAAATATATACATTGAAGATATTCGCTCCGGCTGGGACTCGAACCCAGGCCACTCGCTTGGAAGACCAGCGGTCTAGCCATTAGGCTATCGGAGTTCTGTCGAGCGGAGTCTTACTGCCTGACTGATACTGCCTGACTGACAGACTGACTCACTGACTGACTGATACTGACTGACTGACTCACTGACTGACCGAGACTGACTGACTAACTGCCTGACTGACTGAGACTGGACTGACTGACTGACTGACTGACTGACTGACTAACTGACTGACTGAGACTGACTGACTGACTGCTTGACTCTCTGACTGGCTATTTCACTGACTGACTGAATGACTAAATGACTGACTGACACTGACTGACTGACTGCTTGACTACCTGACTGACTGCTTGACTGACTAACTGACTGGACAGGACTGACCGACTGACTGCCTGACAGACTGACTGAATAAGGATGACTGACAGACTGACTGAATAAGGCTGACTGACTGACTGACTGACAGACTGACTGAATAAGGCTGACCGACTGACTGACTGCCTGACTGACTGACTGACTGAATGACTGACTGACTGACTGACCGAGACTGACTGACTGAGACTAAACTGGACTGACTAACTGACTGACTGACTGAGACTGACTGACTGCTTTAGTGACTAACTGACTGCACAGGACTGACCGACTGACTGACTGACTGACTGCCTGACTGACTGACTGACTGAATGACTGACTGACTGAGACTAAATGACTGACTGCTTGACTGACTGGCTGAAGGACTAACTGACTGACTGAGTGACTGACTGACTGGACTGACTGACTGAGACTCAATGACTGAGTGCTTGACTGATTGACTGTCAGACTGACTGACTGACTTCGCAAAAGGGAAAAATAAAAAAAAAAGAATTATAAAATTAGAAAAAAATATTTGCATTTAAGATTTCCTTTCCGGCCGGGACTCGAACCCAGTACCACGCGCTAGGAACCCAACGGTCTAGCCATTAGGCTATCAGAGCTCTGTCGATGGAAGTCTTAAATATAATAAAAACAAAAAATGCACCTTGGTAATTATTGATTCAAACACTTTGAAATTTACAGGTCGAATAATTAAACTGACTCAGAATTTTTCTCCCTACATAAATAATCAATATTCGCAAAAGAGAAAAATTAAAAAAAAAAAAGAAGAAGAAATTTCAAATTAGAAACTAAAAGTATACATTGAAGATTTTCGTTCAGGCTGGGACTCGAACCCAGGGCCACTCGCTTGGAAGCCTAACACTCTAGCCATTAGTCTATGGGAGCTCTGTCGGTGGGAGTTTTAAATATAATAAAAACAAAAAATGCACCTTGGTAATTGTTTATTTAAACACTTTGAAATCTTCGTGTCGAAAAATTAAACTGACTCAGAATTTTCTTCCCTACATAAATAATCAATAATTGCAAAGGAAAGAAATTTAAAAAAAAAAAAGAATTTTCAAATTAGAAAAGAAATATATACATTGAAGATATTCGCTCCGGCTGGGACTCGAACCCAGGCCACTCGCTTGGAAGACCAGCGGTCTAGCCATTAGGCTATCGGAGTTCTGTCGAGCGGAGTCTTACTGCCTGACTGATACTGCCTGACTGACAGACTGACTCACTGACTGACTGATACTGACTGACTGACTCACTGACTGACCGAGACTGACTGACTAACTGCCTGACTGACTGAGACTGGACTGACTGACTGACTGACTGACTGACTGACTAACTGACTGACTGAGACTGACTGACTGACTGCTTGACTCTCTGACTGGCTATTTCACTGACTGACTGAATGACTAAATGACTGACTGACACTGACTGACTGACTGCTTGACTACCTGACTGACTGCTTGACTGACTAACTGACTGGACAGGACTGACCGACTGACTGACTGACAGACTGACTGAATAAGGATGACTGACAGACTGACTGAATAAGGCTGACTGACTGACTGACTGACAGACTGACTGAATAAGGCTGACCGACTGACTGACTGCCTGACTGACTGACTGACTGAATGACTGACTGACTGACTGACCGAGACTGACTGACTGAGACTGGACTGGACTGACTGACTGACTGACTGACTGAGACTGACTGACTGCTTTAGTGACTAACTGACTGCACAGGACTGACCGACTGACTGACTGATTGACTGCCTGACTGACTGACTGAATGACTGACTGACTGAGACTAAATGACTGACTGCTTGACTGACTGGCTGAAGGACTAACTGACTGACTGAGTGACTGACTGACTGGACTGACTGACTGAGACTGAATGACTGAGTGCTTGACTGATTGACTGTCAGACTGACTGACTGACTTCGCAAAAGGGAAAAATAAAAAAAAAAGAATTATAAAAAAATATTTGCATTTAAGATTTCCTTTCCGGCCGGGACTCGAACCCAGTACCACGCGCTAGGAACCCAACGGTCTAGCCATTAGGCTATCGGAGCTCTGTCGATGGAAGTCTTAAATATAATAAAAACAAAAAATGCACCTTGGTAATTATTGATTCAAACACTTTGAAATTTACAGGTCGAATAATTAAACTGACTCAGAATTTTTCTCCCTACATAAATAATCAATATTCGCAAAATTGAAAAATTAAAAAAAAAGAAGAAGAAATTTCAAATTAGAAACTAAAAGCATACATTGAAGATTTTCGTTCAGGCTGGGACTCGAACCCAGGGCCACTCGCTTAGAAGCCTAACACTCTAGCCATTAGTCTATGGGAGCTCTGTCGGTGGGAGTTTTAAATATAATAAAAACAAAAAATTCACCTTGGTAATTGTTTATTTAAACACTTTGAAATCTTCGTGTCGAAAAATTAAACTGACTCAGAATTTTCTTCCCTACATAAATAATCAATAATTGCAAAGGAAAGAAATTGAAAAAAAAAAGAATTTTCAAATTAGAAATGAAATATATACATTGAAGATATTCGCTCCGGCTGGGACTCGAACCCAGACCACTCGCTTGGAAGACCAGCGGTCTAGCCATTAGGCTATCGGAGTTCTGTCGAGCGGAGTCTTACTGCCTGACTGATACTGCCTGACTGACAGACTGACTCACTGACTGACTGATACTGACTGACTGACTCACTGACTGACCGAGACTGACTGACTAACTGCCTGACTGACTGAGACTAGACTGACTGACTGACTGACTGACTGACTGACTGACTAACTGACTGCTTGAATCTCTGACTGGCTATTTCACTGACTGACTGAATGACTAAATGACTGACTGACACTGACTGACTGACTGCTTGACTACCTGACTGACTGCTTGACTGACTAACTGACTGGACAGGACTGACCGACTGACTGACTGACAGACTGACTGAATAAGGATGACTGACAGACTGACTGAATAAGGCTGACTGACTGACTGACTGACAGACTGACTGAATAAGGCTGACCGACTGACTGACTGCCTGACTGACTGACTGACTGAATGACTGACTGACTGACTGACCGAGACTGACTGACTGACTGACTGAGACTGGACTGGACTGACTGACTGACTGACTGACTGAGACTGACTGACTGCTTTAGTGACTAACTGACTGCACAGGACTGACCGACTGACTGACTGACTGACTGCCTGACTGACTGACTGACTGAATGACTGACTGACTGAGACTAAATGACTGACTGCTTGACTGACTGGCTGAAGGACTAACTGACTGACTGAGTGACTGACTGACTGGACTGACTGACTGAGACTGAATGACTGAGTGCTTGACTGATTGACTGTCAGACTGACTGACTGACTTCGCAAAAGGGAAAAATAAAAAAAAAGAATTATAAAAAAATATTTGCATTTAAGATTTCCTTTCCGGCCGGGACTCGAACCCAGTACCACGCGCTAGGAACCCAACGGTCTAGCTATTAGGCTATCGGAGCTCTGTCGATGGAAGTCTTAAATATAATAAAAACAAAAAATGCGCCTTGGTAATTATTGATTCAAACACTTTGAAATTTACAGGTCGAATAATTAAACTGACTCAGAATTTTTCTCCCTACATAAATAATCAATATTCGCAAAAGAGAAAAATTAAAAAAAAAGAAGAAGAAATTTCAAATTAGAAACTAAAAGTATACATTGAAGATTTTCGTTCAGGCTGGGACTCGAACCCAGGGCCACTCGCTTGGAAGCCTAACACTCTAGCCATTAGTCTATGGGAGCTCTGTCGGTGGGAGTTTTAAATATAATAAAAACAAAAAATGCACCTTGGTAATTGTTTATTTAAACACTTTGAAATCTTCGTGTCGAAAAATTAAACTGACTCAGAATTTTCTTCCCTACATAAATAATCAATAATTGCAAAGGAAAGAAATTGAAAAAAAAAAAGAATTTTCAAATTAGAAAAGAAATATATACATTGAAGATATTCGCTCTGGCTGGGACTCGAACCCAGGCCACTCGCTTGGAAGACCAGCGGTCTAGCCATTAGGCTATCGGAGTTCTGTCGAGCGGAGTCTTACTGCCTGACTGATACTGCCTGACTGACAGACTGACTCACTGACTGACTGATACTGACTGACTGACTCACTGACTGACCGAGACTGACTGACTGACTGACTGACTGACTAACTGACTGACTGAGACTGACTGACTGACTGCTTGACTCTCTGACTGGCTATTTCACTGACTGACTGAATGACTAAATGACTGACTGACAC
Organism: Uloborus diversus; assembly: GCF_026930045.1. Classification (NCBI taxonomy): domain Eukaryota; kingdom Metazoa; phylum Arthropoda; class Arachnida; order Araneae; family Uloboridae; genus Uloborus; species Uloborus diversus. Next base: position 233,630 of record NW_026558582.1, on the reverse strand, counting down.
TGACTGACTGACTGCTTGACTACCTGACTGACTGCTTGACTGACTAACTGACTGGACAGGACTGACCGACTGACTGACTGACAGACTGACTGAATAAGGATGACTGACAGACTGACTGAATAAGGCTGACTGACTGACTGACTGACAGACTGACTGAATAAGGCTGACCGACTGACTGACTGCCTGCCTGACTGACTGACTGAATGACTGACTGACTGACTGACTGAGACTGACTGACTGACTGACTGAGACTGGACTGGACTGACTGACTGACTGACTGACTGAGACTGACTGACTGCTTTAGTGACTAACTGACTGCTTTAGTGACTAACTGACTGCACAGGACTGACCGACTGACTGACTGACTGACTGCCTGACTGACTGACTGACTGAATGACTGACTGACTGAGACTAAATGACTGACTGCTTGACTGACTGGCTGAAGGAATAACTGACTGACTGAGTGACTGACTGACTGGACTGACTGACTGAGACTGAATGACTGAGTGCTTGACTGATTGACTGTCAGACTGACTGACTAACTTCGCAAAAGGGAAAAATAAAAAAAAAGAATTATAAAATTAGAAAAAAATATTTGCATTTAAGATTTCCTTTCCGGCTGGGATTTGAACCCAGGGCGACATTCATGGAAGCCCAACGCTCTCGCCAATATACTATCGGATCTCTGTTGATCGGTGTCTTAATTATAATAAAAACAAAAAATGCACCTTAGTAATTATTGATCTAAAATCTTTGAAATCTAAAGGTCGAATGATTAAACTGACTCAGAATTTTCTTCCGTACATAAATAATCCATATTTGCAAAAGAAAGAAATTGAAAAAAAAAAGAATCTTCAAATTAGAAGAGAAATATATACATGGAAGATTTTCGTTCCGGCCGGGACTCGAACCCAGTACCACGCGCTTGGAACCCAACGGTCTAGCCATTAGGCTATCGGAGCTCTGTCGATGGAAGTCTTAAATATAATAAAAACAAAAAATGCACCTTGGTAATTATTGATTCAAACACTTTGAAATTTACAGGTCGAATAATTAAACTGACTCAGAATTTTTCTCCCTACATAAATAATCAATATTCGCAAAAGAGAAAAATTAAAAAAAAAAGAAGAAATTTCAAATTAAGAACTAAAAGCATACATTGAAGATTTTCGTTCAGGCTGGGACTCGAACCCAGGGCCACTCGCTTGGAAGCCTAACACTCTAGCCATTAGTCTATGGGAGCTCTGTCGGTGGGAGTTTTAAATATAATAAAAACAAAAAATGCACCTTGGTAATTGTTTATTTAAACACTTTGAAATCTTCGTGTCGAAAAATTAAACTGACTCAGAATTTTCTTCCCTACATAAATAATCAATAATTGCAAAGGAAAAAAAATTGAAAAAAAAAAGAATTTTCAAAGTAGAAAAGAAATATATACATTGAAGATATTCGCTCCGTCTGGGACTCGAACCCAGGCCACTCGCTTTGAAGACCAGCGGTCTAACCATTAGGCTATCGGAGTTCTGGCGAGCGGAGTCTTACTGCCTGACTGATACTGCCTGACTGACAGACTGACTCACTGACTGACTGATACTGACTGACTGACTCACTGACTGACCGAGACTGACTGACTGACTGACTGACTGACTAACTGACTGACTGAGACTGACTGACTGACTGCTTGACTCTCTGACTGGCTATTTCACTGACTGACTGAATGACTAAATGACTGACTGACACTGACTGACTGACTGCTTGACTACCTGACTGACTGCTTGACTGACTAACTGACTGGACAGGACTGACCGACTGACTGACTGACAGACTGACTGAATAAGGATGACTGACAGACTGACTGAATAAGGCTGACTGACTGACTGACTGACAGACTGACTGAATAAGGCTGACCGACTGACTGACTGCCTGACTGACTGACTGACTGACCGAGACTGACTGACTGACTGACTGAGACTGGACTGGACTGACTGACTGACTGACTGAGACTGACTGACTGCTTTAGTGACTAACTGACTGCACAGGACTGACCGACTGACTGACTGACTGACTGCCTGACTGACTGACTGACTGAATGACTGACTGACTGAGACTAAATGACTGACTGCTTGACTGACTGGCTGAAGGACTAACTGACTGACTGAGTGACTGACTGACTGGACTGACTGACTGAGACTGAATGACTGAGTGCTTGACTGATTGACTGTCAGACTGACTGACTGACTTCGCAAAAGGGAAAAATAAAAAAAAAGAATTATAAAATTAGAAAAAAATATTTGCATTTAAGATTTCCTTTCCGGCTGGGATTTGAACCCAGGGCGACACTCATGGAGGCCCAACGCTCTCGCCAATATACTATCGGATCTCTGTTGATCGGTGTCTTAATTATAATAAAAACAAAAAATGCACCTTAGTAATTATTGATCTAAAATCTTTGAAATCTAAAGGTCGAATGATTAAACTGACTCAGAATTTTCTTCCGTACATAAATAATCCATATTTGCAAAAGAAAGAAATTGAAAAAAAAAAGAATCTTCAAATTAGAAGAGAAATATATACATGGAAGATTTTCGTTCCGGCCGGGACTCGAACCCAGTACCACGCGCTTGGAACCCAACGGTCTAGCCATTAGGCTATCGGAGCTCTGTCGATGGAAGTCTTAAATATAATAAAAACAAAAAATGCACCTTGGTAATTATTGATTCAAACACTTTGAAATTTACAGGTCGAATAATTAAACTGACTCAGAATTTTTCTCCCTACATAAATAATCAATATTCGCAAAAGAGAAAAATTAAAAAAAAAGAAGAAGAAATTTCAAATTAGAAACTAAAAGTATACATTGAAGATTTTCGTTCAGGCTGGGACTCGAACCCAGGGCCACTCGCTTGGAAGCCTAACACTCTAGCCATTAGTCTATGGGAGCTCTGTCGGTGGGAGTTTTAAATATAATAAAAACAAAAAATGCACCTTGGTAATTGTTTATTTAAACACTTTGAAATCTTCGTGTCGAAAAATTAAACTGACTCAGAATTTTCTTCCCTACATAAATCATCAATAATTGCAAAGGAAAGAAATTGAAAAAAAAAAGAATTTTCAAATTAGAAAAGAAATATATACATTGAAGATATTCGCTCCGGCTGAGACTCGAACCCAGGCCACTCGCTTGGAAGACCAGCGGTCTAGCCATTAGGCTATCGGAGTTCTGTCGAGCGGAGTCTTACTGTCTGACTGATACTGCCTGACTGACAGACTGACTCACTGACTGACTGATACTGACTGACTGACTCACTGACTGACCGAGACTGACTGACTAACTGCCTGACTGACTGAGACTGGACTGACTGACTGACTGACTGACTGACTGACTAACTGACTGACTGAGACTGACTGACTGACTGCTTGACTCTCTGACTGGCTATTTCGCTGACTGACTGAATGACTAAATGACTGACTGACACTGACTGACTGACTGCTTGACTACCTGACTGACTGCTTGACTGACTAACTGACTGGACAGGACTGACCGACTGACTGACTGACAGACTGACTGAATAAGGATGACTGACAGACTGACTGAATAAGGCTGACTGACTGACTGACTGACAGACTGACTGAATAAGGCTGACCGACTGACTGACTGCCTGACTGACTGACTGACTGAATGACTGACTGACCGAGACTGACTGACTGACTGACTGAGACTGACTGACTGCTTTAGTGACTAACTGACTGCACAGGACTGACCGACTGACCGACTGACTGACTGCCTGACTGACTGACTGACTGAATGACTGACTGACTGAGACTAAATGACTGACTGCTTGACTGACTGGCTGAAGGACTAACTGACTGACTGAGTTACTGACTGACTGGACTGACTGACTGAGACTGAATGACTGAGTGCTTGACTGATTGACTGTCAGACTGACTGACTGACTTCGCAAAAGGGAAAAATAAAAAAAAAAGAATTATAAAAAAATATTTGCATTTTAGATTTCCTTTCCGGCTGGGATTTGAACCCAGGGCGACACTCATGGAAGCCCAACGCTCTCGCCAATATACTATCGGATCTCTGTTGATCGGTGTCTTAATTATAATAAAAACAAAAAATGCACCTTAGTAATTATTAATCTAAAATCTTTGAAATCTAAAGGTCGAATGATTAAACTGACTCAGAATTTTCTTCCGTACATAAATAATCCATATTTGCAAAAGAAAGAAATTGAAAAAAAAAGAATCTTCAAATTAGAAGAGAAATATATACATGGAAGATTTTCGTTCCGGCCGGGACTCGAACCCAGTACCACGCGCTTGGAACCCAACGGTCTAGCCATTAGGCTATCGGAGCTCTGGCGATGGAAGTCTTAAATATAATAAAAACAAAAAATGCACCTTGGTAATTATTGATTCAAACACTTTGAAATTTACAGGTCGAATAATTAAACTGACTCAGAATTTTTCTCCCTACATAAATAATCAATATTCGCAAAAGAGAAAAATTAAAAAAAAAAGAAGAAGAAATTTCAAATTAGAAACTAAAAGTATACATTGAATATTTTCGTTCAGGCTGGGACTCGAACCCAGGGTCACTCGCTTGGAAGCCTAACACTCTAGCCATTAGTCTATGGGAGCTCTGTCGGTGGGAGTTTTAAATATAATAAAAACAAAAAATGCACCTTGGTAATTGTTTATTTAAACACTTTGAAATCTTCGTGTCGAAAAATTAAACTGACTCAGAATTTTCTTCCCTACATAAATAATCAATAATTGCAAAGGAAAGAAATTGAAAGGAAAAAAGAATTTTCAAATTAGAAAAGAAATATATACATTGAAGATATTCGCTCCGGCTGGGACTCGAACCCAGGCCACTCGCTTGGAAGACCAGCGGTCTAGCCATTAGGCTATCGGAGTTCTGTCGAGCGGAGTCTTACTGCCTGACTGATACTGCCTGACTGACAGACTGACTCACAGACTGACTGATACTGACTGACTGACTCACTGACTGACCGAGACTGACTGACTAACTGCCTGACTGACTGAGACTGGACTGACTGACTGACTGACTGACTGACTGACTAACTGACTGACTGAGACTGACTGACTGACTGCTTGACTCTCTGACTGGCTATTTCACTGACTGACTGAATGACTAAATGACTGACTGACACTGACTGACTGACTGCTTGACTACCTGACTGACTGCTTGACTGACTAACTGACTGGACAGGACTGACCGACTGACTGACTGACAGACTGACTGAATAAGGATGACTGACAGACTGACTGAATAAGGCTGACTGACTGACTGACTGACAGACTGACTGAATAAGGCTGACCGACTGACTGACTGCCTGACTGACTGACTGACTGACTGAATGACTGACTGACTGACTGACGGAGACTGAGTGACTGACTGACTGAGACTGGACTGGACTGACTGACTGACTGACTGACTGAGACTGACTGACTGCTTTAGTTACTAACTGACTGCACAGGACTGACCGACTGACTGACTGACTGACTGCCTGACTGACTGACTGACTGAATGACTGACTGACTGAGACTAAATGACTGACTGCTTGACTGACTGGCTGAAGGACTAACTGACTGACTGAGTGACTGACTGACTGGACTGACTGACTGAGACTGAATGACTGAGTGCTTGACTGATTGACTGTCAGACTGACTGACTGACTTCGCAAAAGGGAAAAATAAAAAAAAAAGAATTATAAAATTAGAAAAAAAATATTTGCATTTAAGATTTCCTTTCCTTCCGGGACTGGAACCCAGTACCACGCGCAATGAACCCAACGGTCTAGCCATTAGGCTATCGGAGCTCTGTCGATGGAAGTCTTAAATATAATAAAAACAAAAAATGCACCTTGGTAATTATTGATTCAAACACTTTGAAATTTACAGGTCGAATAATTAAACTGACTCAGAATTTTTCTCCCTACATAAATAATCAATATTCGCAAAAGAGAAAAATTAAAAAAAAAAGAAGAAGAAATTTCAAATTAGAAACTAAAAGTATACATTGAAGATTTTCGTTCAGGCTGGGACTCGAACCCAGGGCCTCTCGCTTGGAAGCCTAACACTCTAGCCATTAGTGTATGGGAGCTCTGTCGGTGGGAGTTTTAAATATAATAAAAACAAAAAATGCACCTTGGTAATTGTTTATTTAAACACTTTGAAATCTTCGTGTCGAAAAATTAAACTGACTCAGAATTTTCTTCCCTACATAAATAATCAATAATTGCAAAGGAAAGAAATTGAAAAAAAAAAGAATTTTCAAATTAGAAAAGAAATATATACATTGAAGCTATTCGCTCCGGCTGGGACTCGAACCCAGGCCACTCGCTTGGAAGACCAGCGGTCTAGCCATTAGGCTATCGGAGTTCTGTCGAGCGGAGTCTTACTGCCTGACTGATACTGCCTGACTGACAGACTGACTCACTGACTGACTGATACTGACTGACTGACTCACTGACTGACCGAGACTGACTGACTAACTGCCTGACTGACTGAGACTGGACTGACTGACTGACTGACTGACTGACTGACTAACTGACTGACTGAGACTGACTGACTGACTGCTTGACTCTCTGACTGGCTATTTCACTGACTGACTGAATGACTAAATGACTGACTGACACTGGCTGACTGACTGCTTGACTACCTGACTGACTGCTTGACTGACTAACTGACTGGACAGGACTGACCGACTGACTGACTGACAGACTGACTGAATAAGGATGACTGACAGACTGACTGAATAAGGCTGACTGACTGACTGAATGACAGACTGACTGAATAAGGCTGACCGACTGACTGACTGCCTGACTGACTGACTGACTGAATGACTGACTGACTGACTGACCGAGACTGACTGACTGACTGACTGAGACTGGACTGGACTGACTGACTGACTGACTGACTGAGACTGACTGACTGCTTTAGTGACTAACTGACTGCACAGGACTGACCGACTGACTGACTGACTGACTGCCTGACTGACTGACTGACTGAATGACTGACTGACTGAGACTAAATGACTGACTGCTTGACTGACTGGTTGAAGGACTAACTGACTGACTGAGTGACTGACTGACTGGACTGACTGACTGAGACTGAATGACTGAGTGCTTGACTGATTGACTGTCAGACTGACTGACTGACTTCGCAAAAGGGAAAAATAAAAAAAAAGAATTATAAAAAAATATTTGCATTTAAGATTTCCTTTCCGGCCGGGACTCGAACCCAGTACCACGCGCTAGGAACCCAACGGTCTAGCCATTAGGCTATCGGAGCTCTGTCGATGGAAGTCTTAAATATAATAAAAACAAAAAATGCACCTTGGTAATTATTGATTCAAACACTTTGAAATTTACAGGTCGAATAATTAAACTGACTCAGAATTTTTCTCCCTACATAAATAATCAATATTCGCAAAATTGAAAAATTAAAAAAAAAGAAGAAGAAATTTCAAATTAGAAACTAAAAGCATACATTGAAGATTTTCGTTCAGGCTGGGACTCGAACCCAGGGCCACTCGCTTAGAAGCCTAACACTCTAGCCATTAGTCTATGGGAGCTCTGTCGGTGGGAGTTTTAAATATAATAAAAACAAAAAATTCACCTTGGTAATTGTTTATTTAAACACTTTGAAATCTTCGTGTCGAAAAATTAAACTGACTCAGAATTTTCTTCCCTACATAAATAATCAATAATTGCAAAGGAAAGAAATTGAAAAAAAAAAGAATTTTCAAATTAGAAATGAAATATATACATTGAAGATATTCGCTCCGGCTGGGACTCGAACCCAGACCACTCGCTTGGAAGACCAGCGGTCTAGCCATTAGGCTATCGGAGTTCTGTCGAGCGGAGTCTTACTGCCTGACTGATACTGCCTGACTGACAGACTGACTCACTGACTGACTGATACTGACTGACTGACTCACTGACTGACCGAGACTGACTGACTGACTGACTGACTGACTAACTGACTGACTGAGACTGACTGACTGACTGCTTGACTCTCTGACTGGCTATTTCACTGACTGACTGAATGACTAAATGACTGACTGACACTGACTGACTGACTGCTTGACTACCTGACTGACTGCTTGACTGACTAACTGACTGGACAGGACTGACCGACTGACTGACTGACAGACTGACTGAATAAGGATGACTGACAGACTGACTGAATAAGGCTGACTGACTGACTGACTGACAGACTGACTGAATAAGGCTAACCGACTGACTGACTGCCTGCCTGACTGACTGACTGAATGACTGACTGACTGACTGACTGAGACTGACTGACTGACTGACTGAGACTGGACTGGACTGACTGACTGACTGACTGACTGAGACTGACTGACTGCTTTAGTGACTAACTGACTGCTTTAGTGACTAACTGACTGCACAGGACTGACCGACTGACTGACTGACTGACTGCCTGACTGACTGACTGACTGAATGACTGACTGACTGAGACTAAATGACTGACTGCTTGACTGACTGGCTGAAGGAATAACTGACTGACTGAGTGACTGACTGACTGGACTGACTGACTGAGACTGAATGACTGAGTGCTTGACTGATTGACTGTCAGACTGACTGACTAACTTCGCAAAAGGGAAAAATAAAAAAAAAGAATTATAAAATTAGAAAAAAATATTTGCATTTAAGATTTCCTTTCCGGCTGGGATTTGAACCCAGGGCGACACTCATGGAAGCCCAACGCTCTCGCCAATATACTATCGGATCTCTGTTGATCGGTGTCTTAATTATAATAAAAACAAAAAATGCACCTTAGTAATTATTGATCTAAAATCTTTGAAATCTAAAGGTCGAATGATTAAACTGACTCAGAATTTTCTTCCGTACATAAATAATCCATATTTGCAAAAGAAAGAAATTGAAAAAAAAAAGAATCTTCAAATTAGAAGAGAAATATATACATGGAAGATTTTCGTTCCGGCCGGGACTCGAACCCAGTACCACGCGCTTGGAACCCAACGGTCTAGCCATTAGGCTATCGGAGCTCTGTCGATGGAAGTCTTAAATATAATAAAAACAAAAAATGCACCTTGGTAATTATTGATTCAAACACTTTGAAATTTACAGGTCGAATAATTAAACTGACTCAGAATTTTTCTCCCTACATAAATAATCAATATTCGCAAAAGAGAAAAATTAAAAAAAAAAGAAGAAGAAATTTCAAATTAGAAACTAAAAGTATACATTGAAGATTTTCGTTCAGGCTGGGACTCGAACCCAGGGCCACTCGCTTGGAAGCCTAACACTCTAGCCATTAGTCTATGGGAGCTCTGTCGGTGGGAGTTTTAAATATAATAAAAACAAAAAATGCACCTTGGTAATTGTTTATTTAAACACTTTGAAATCTTCGTGTCGAAAAATTAAACTGACTCAGAATTTTCTTCCCTACATAAATAATCAATAATTGCAAAGGAAAGAAATTGAAAAAAAAAAGAATTTTCAAATTAGAAAAGAAATATATACATTGAAGATATTCGCTCTGGCTGGGACTCGAACCCAGGCCACTCGCTTGGAAGACCAGCGGTCTAGCCATTAGGCTATCGGAGTTCTGTCGAGCGGAGTCTTACTGCCTGACTGATACTGCCTGACTGACAGACTGACTCACTGACTGACTGATACTGACTGACTGACTCACTGACTGACCGAGACTGACTGACTGACTGACTGACTGACTAACTGACTGACTGAGACTGACTGACTGACTGCTTGACTCTCTGACTGGCTATTTCACTGACTGACTGAATGACTAAATGACTGACTGACACTGACTGACTGACTGCTTGACTACCTGACTGACTGCTTGACTGACTAACTGACTGGACAGGACTGACCGACTGACTGACTGACAGACTGACTGAATAAGGATGACTGACAGACTGACTGAATAAGGCTGACTGACTGACTGACTGACAGACTGACTGAATAAGGCTGACCGACTGACTGACTGCCTGCCTGACTGACTGACTGAATGACTGACTGACTGACTGACTGAGACTGACTGACTGACTGACTGAGACTGGACTGGACTGACTGACTGACTGACTGACTGAGACTGACTGACTGCTTTAGTGACTAACTGACTGCTTTAGTGACTAACTGACTGCACAGGACTGACCGACTGACTGACTGACTGACTGCCTGACTGACTGACTGACTGAATGACTGACTGACTGAGACTAAATGACTGACTGCTTGACTGACTGGCTGAAGGAATAACTGACTGACTGAGTGACTGACTGACTGGACTGACTGACTGAGACTGAATGACTGAGTGCTTGACTGATTGACTGTCAGACTGACTGACTAACTTCGCAAAAGGGAAAAATAAAAAAAAAGAATTATAAAATTAGAAAAAAATATTTGCATTTAAGATTTCCTTTCCGGCTGGGATTTGAACCCAGGGCGACACTCATGGAAGCCCAACGCTCTCGCCAATATACTATCGGATCTCTGTTGATCGGTGTCTTAATTATAATAAAAACAAAAAATGCACCTTAGTAATTATTGATCTAAAATCTTTGAAATCTAAAGGTCGAATGATTAAACTGACTCAGAATTTTCTTCCGTACATAAATAATCCATATTTGCAAAAGAAAGAAATTGAAAAAAAAAAGAATCTTCAAATTAGAAGAGAAATATATACATGGAAGATTTTCGTTCCGGCCGGGACTCGAACCCAGTACCACGCGCTTGGAACCCAACGGTCTAGCCATTAGGCTATCGGAGCTCTGTCGATGGAAGTCTTAAATATAATAAAAACAAAAAATGCACCTTGGTAATTATTGATTCAAACACTTTGAAATTTACAGGTCGAATAATTAAACTGACTCAGAATTTTTCTCCCTACATAAATAATCAATATTCGCAAAAGAGAAAAATTAAAAAAAAAAGAAGAAATTTCAAATTAAGAACTAAAAGCATACATTGAAGATTTTCGTTCAAGCTGGGACTCGAACCCAGGGCCACTCGCTTGGAAGCCTAACACTCTAGCCATTAGTCTATGGGAGCTCTGTCGGTGGGAGTTTTAAATATAATAAAAACAAAAAATGCACCTTGGTAATTGTTTATTTAAACACTTTGAAATCTTCGTGTCGAAAAATTAAACTGACTCAGAATTTTCTTCCCTACATAAATAATCAATAATTGCAAAGGAAAGAAATTGAAAAAAAAAAGAATTTTCAAAGTAGAAAAGAAATATATACATTGAAGATATTCGCTCCGTCTGGGACTCGAACCCAGGCCACTCGCTTTGAAGACCAGCGGTCTAACCATTAGGCTATCGGAGTTCTGGCGAATGGAGTCTTACTGCCTGACTGATACTGCCTGACTGACAGACTGACTCACTGACTGACTGATACTGACTGACTGACTCACTGACTGACCGAGACTGACTGACTGACTGACTGACTGACTAACTGACTGACTGAGACTGACTGACTGACTGCTTGACTCTCTGACTGGCTATTTCACTGACTGACTGAATGACTAAATGACTGACTGACACTGACTGACTGACTGCTTGACTACCTGACTGACTGCTTGACTGACTAACTGACTGGACAGGACTGACCGACTGACTGACTGACAGACTGACTGAATAAGGATGACTGACAGACTGACTGAATAATTCTGACTGACTGACTGACTGACAGACTGACTGAATAAGGCTGACCGACTGACTGACTGCCTGACTGACTGACTGACTGACCGAGACTGACTGACTGACTGACTGAGACTGGACTGGACTGACTGACTGACTGACTGAGACTGACTGACTGCTTTAGTGACTAACTGACTGCACAGGACTGACCGACTGACTGACTGACTGACTGCCTGACTGACTGACTGACTGAATGACTGACTGACTGAGACTAAATGACTGACTGCTTGACTGACTGGCTGAAGGACTAACTGACTGACTGAGTGACTGACTGACTTGACTGACTGACTGAGACTGAATGACTGAGTGCTTGACTGATTGACTGTCAGACTGACTGACTGACTTCGCAAAAGGGAAAAATAAAAAAAAAGAATTATAAAATTAGAAAAAAATATTTGCATTTAAGATTTCCTTTCCGGCTGGGATTTGAACCCAGGGCGACACTCATGGAGGCCCAACGCTCTCGCCAATATACTATCGGATCTCTGTTGATCGGTGTCTTAATTATAATAAAAACAGAAAATGCACCTTAGTAATTATTGATCTAAAATCTTTGAAATCTAAAGGTCGAATGATTAAACTGACTCAGAATTTTCTTCCGTACATAAATAATCCATATTTGCAAAAGAAAGAAATTGAAAAAAAAAAGAATCTTCAAATTAGAAGAGAAATATATACATGGAAGATTTTCGTTCCGGCCGGGACTCGAACCCAGTACCACGCGCTTGGAACCCAACGGTCTAGCCATTAGGCTATCGGAGCTCTGTCGATGGAAGTCTTAAATATAATAAAAACAAAAAATGCACCTTGGTAATTATTGATTCAAACACTTTGAAATTTACAGGTCGAATAATTAAACTGACTCAGAATTTTTCTCCCTACATAAATAATCAATATTCGCAAAAGAGAAAAATTAAAAAAAAAAGAAGAAGAAATTTCAAATTAGAAACTAAAAGTATACATTGAAGATTTTCGTTCAGGCTGGGACTCGAAACCAGGGCCACTCGCTTGGAAGCCTAACACTCTAGCCATTAGTCTATGGGAGCTCTGTCGGTGGGAGTTTTAAATATAATAAAAACAAAAAATGCACCTTGGTAATTGTTTATTTAAACACTTTGAAATCTTCGTGTCGAAAAATTAAACTGACTCAGAATTTTCTTCCCTACATAAATCATCAATAATTGCAAAGGAAAGAAATTGAAAAAAAAAAGAAATTTCAAATTAGAAAAGAAATATATACATTGAAGATATTCGCTCCGGCTGAGACTCGAACCCAGGCCACTCGCTTGGAAGACCAGCGGTCTAGCCATTAGGCTATCGGAGTTCTGTCGAGCGGAGTCTTACTGTCTGACTGATACTGCCTGACTGACAGACTGACTCACTGACTGACTGATACTGACTGACTGACTCACTGACTGACCGAGACTGACTGACTAACTGCCTGACTGACTGAGACTGGACTGACTGACTGACTGACTGACTGACTGACTAACTGACTGACTGAGACTGACTGACTGACTGCTTGACTCTCTGACTGGCTATTTCGCTGACTGACTGAATGACTAAATGACTGACTGACACTGACTGACTGACTGCTTGACTACCTGACTGACTGCTTGACTGACTAACTGACTGGACAGGACTGACCGACTGACTGACTGACAGACTGACTGAATAAGGATGACTGACACACTGACTGAATAAGGCTGACTGACTGACTGACTGACAGACTGACTGAATAAGGCTGACCGACTGACTGACTGCCTGACTGACTGACTGACTGAATGACTGACTGACCGAGACTGACTGACTGACTGACTGAGACTGACTGACTGCTTTAGTGACTAACTGACTGCACAGGACTGACCGACTGACCGACTGACTGACTGCCTGACTGACTGACTGACTGAATGACTGACTGACTGAGACTAAATGACTGACTGCTTGACTGACTGGCTGAAGGACTAACTGACTGACTGAGTTACTGACTGACTGGACTGACTGACTGAGACTGAATGACTGAGTGCTTGACTGATTGACTGTCAGACTGACTGACTGACTTCGCAAAAGGGAAAAATAAAAAAAAAAGAATTATAAAAAAATATTTGCATTTAAGATTTCCTTTCCGGCTGGGATTTGAACCCAGGGCGACACTCATGGAAGCCCAACGCTCTCGCCAATATACTATCGGATCTCTGTTGATCGGTGTCTTAATTATAATAAAAACAAAAAATGCACCTTAGTAATTATTAATCGAAAATCTTTGAAATCTAAAGGTCGAATGATTAAACTGACTCAGAATTTTCTTCCGTACATAAATAATCCATATTTGCAAAAGAAAGAAATTGAAAAAAAAAGAATCTTCAAATTAGAAGAGAAATATATACATGGAAGATTTTCGTTCCGGCCGGGACTCGAACCCAGTACCACGCGCTTGGAACCCAACGGTCTAGCCATTAGGCTATCGGAGCTCTGGCGATGGAAGTCTTAAATATAATAAAAACAAAAAATGCACCTTGGTAATTATTGATTCAAACACTTTGAAATTTACAGGTCGAATAATTAAACTGACTCAGAATTTTTCTCCCTACATAAATAATCAATATTCGCAAAAGAGAAAAATTAAAAAAAAAAGAAGAAGAAATTTCAAATTAGAAACTAAAAGTATACATTGAATATTTTCGTTCAGGCTGGGACTCGAACCCAGGGCCACTCGCTTGGAAGCCTAACACTCTAGCCATTAGTCTATGGGAGCTCTGTCGGTGGGAGTTTTAAATATAATAAAAACAAAAAATGCACCTTGGTAATTGTTTATTTAAACACTTTGAAATCTTCGTGTCGAAAAATTAAACTGACTCAGAATTTTCTTCCCTACATAAATAATCAATAATTGCAAAGGAAAGAAATTGAAAAGAAAAAAGAATTTTCAAATTAGAAAAGAAATATATACATTGAAGATATTCGCTCCGGCTGGGACTCGAACCCAGGCCACTCGCTTGGAAGACCAGCGGTCTAGCCATTAGGCTATCGGAGTTCTGGCGAGCGGAGTCTTACTGCCTGACTGATACTGCCTGACTGACAGACTGACTCACAGACTGACTGATACTGACTGACTGACTGACTCACTGACTGACCGAGACTGACTGACTAACTGCCTGACTGACTGAGACTGGACTGACTGACTGACTGACTGCTTGACTCTCTGACTGGCTATTTCACTGACTGACTGAATGACTAAATGACTGACTGACACTGACTGACTGACTGCTTGACTACCTGACTGACTAACTGACTGGACAGGACTGACCGACTGACTGACTGACAGACTGACTGAATAAGGATGACTGACAGACTGACTGAATAAGGCTGACTGACTGACTGACTGACAGACTGACTGAATAAGGCTGACCGACTGACTGACTGCCTGACTGACTGAATGACTGACTGACTGACTGACCGAGACTGACTGACTGACTGACTGAGACTGGACTGGACTGACTGACTGAGACTGACTGACTGCTTTAGTGACTAACTGACTGCACAGGACTGACCGACTGACTGACTGCCTGACTGCCTGACTGACTGACTGACTGAATGACTGACTGACTGAGACTAAATGACTGACTGCTTGACTGACTGGCTGAAGGACTAACTGACTGACTGAGTGACTGACTGACTGGACTGACTGACTGAGACTGAATGACTGAGTGCTTGACTGATTGACTGTCAGACTGACTGACTGACTTCGCAAAAGGGAAAAATAAAAAAAAAAGAATTATAAAATTAGAAAAAAATATTTGCATTTAAGATTTCCTTTCCGGCCGGGACTCGAACCCAGTACCACGCGCTAGGAACCCAACGGTCTAGCCATTAGGCTATCGGAGCTCTGTCGATGGAAGTCTTAAATATAATAAAAACAAAAAATGCACCTTGGTAATTATTGATTCAAACACTTTGAAATTTACAGGTCGAATAATTAAACTGACTCAGAATTTTTCTCCCTACATAAATAATCAATATTCGCAAAAGAGAAAAATTAAAAAAAAAAGAAGAAGAAATTTCAAATTAGAAACTAAAAGTATACATTGCAGATTTTCGTTCAGGCTGGGACTCGAACCCAGGGCCACTCGCTTGGAAGCCTAACACTCTAGCCATTAGTCTATGGGAGCTCTGTCGGTGGGAGTTTTAAATATAATAAAAACAAAAAATGCACCTTGGTAATTGTTTATTTAAACACTTTGAAATCTTCGTGTCGAAAAATTAAACTGACTCAGAATTTTCTTCCCTACATAAATAATCAATAATTGCAAAGGAAAGAAATTGAAAAAAAAAAAAAGAATTTTCAAATTAGAAAAGAAATATATACATTGAAGATATTCGCTCCGGCTGGGACTCGAACCCAGGCCACTCGCTTGGAAGACCAGCGGTCTAGCCATTAGGCTATCGGAGTTCTGTCGAGCGGAGTCTTACTGCCTGACTGATACTGCCTGACTGACAGACTGACTCACTGACTGACTGATACTGACTGACTGACTCACTGACTGACCGAGACTGACTGACTAACTGCCTGACTGACTGAGACTGGACTGACTGACTGACTGACTGACTGACTGACTGACTGACTGACTAACTGACTGACTGAGACTGACTGACTGACTGCTTGACTCTCTGACTGGCTGAAGGACTAACTGACTGACTGAATGACTAAATGACTGACTGACACTGACTGACTGACTGCTTGACTACCTGACTGACTGCTTGACTGACTAACTGACTGGACAGGACTGACAGACTGACTGAATAAGGATGACTGACAGACTGACTGAATAAGGCTGACTGACTGACTGACTGACAGACTGACTGAATAAGGCTGACCGACTGACTGACTGCCTGACTGACTGACTGACTGAATGACTGACTGACTGACTGACCGAGACTGACTGACTGACTGACTGAGACTGGACTGGACTGACTGACTGACTGACTGACTGAGACTGACTGACTGCTTTAGTGACTAACTGACTGCACAGGACTGACCGACTGACTGACTGACTGACTGCCTGACTGACTGACTGACTGAATGACTGACTGACTGAGACTAAATGACTGACTGCTTGACTGACTGGCTGAAGGACTAACTGACTGACTGAGTGACTGACTGACTGGACTGACTGACTGAGACTGAATGACTGAGTGCTTGACTGATTGACTGTCAGACTGACTGACTTCGCAAAAGGGAAAAATAAAAAAAAAGAATTATAAAATTAGAAAAAAATATTTGCATTTAAGATTTCCTTTCCGGCCGGGACTCGAACCCAGTACCACGCGCTAGGAACCCAACAGTCTAGCCATTAGGCTATCGGAGCTCTGTCGATGGAAGTCTTAAATATAATAAAAACAAAAAATGCACCTTGGTAATTATTGATTCAAACACTTTGAAATTTACAGGTCGAATAATTAAACTGACTCAGAATTTTTCTCCCTACATAAATAATCAATATTCACAAAAGAGAAAAATTAAAAAAAAAAGAAGAAGAAATTTCAAATTAGAAACTAAAAGTACACATTGAAGATTTTCGTTCAGGCTGGGACTCGAACCCAGGGCCACTCGCTTGGAAGCCTAACACTCTAGCCATTAGTCTATGGGAGCTCTGTCGGTGGGAGTTTTAAATATAATAAAAACAAAAAATGCACCTTGGTAATTGTTTATTTAAACACTTTGAAATCTTCGTGTCGAAAAATTAAACTGACTCAGAATTTTCTTCCCTACATAAATAATCAATAATTGCAAAGGAAAGAAATTGAAAAAAAAAAGAATTTTCAAATTTGAAAAGAAATATATACATTGAAGATATTCGCTCCGGCTGGGACTCGAACCCAGGCCACTCGCTTGGAAGACCAGCGGTCTAGCCATTAGGCTATCGGAGTTCTGTCGAGCGGAGTCTTACTGCCTGACTGATACTGCCTGACTGACAGACTGACTCACTGACTGACTGATACTGACTGACTGACTCACTGACTGACCGAGACTGACTGACTAACTGCCTGACTGACTGAGACTGGACTGACTGACTGACTGACTGACTGACTGACTAACTGACTGACTGAGACTGACTGACAGACTGCTTGACTCTCTGACTGGCTATTTCACTGACTGACTGAATGACTAAATGACTGACTGACACTGACTGACTGACTGCTTGACTACCTGACTGACTGCTTGACTGACTAACTGACTGGACAGGACTGACCGACTGACTGACTGACAGACCGACTGAATAAGGATGACTGACTGACTGACTGACAGACTGACTGAATAAGGATGACTGACAGACTGACTGAATAAGGCTGACTGACTGACTGACTGACTGACAGACTGACTGAATAAGGCTGACCGACTGACTGACTGCCTGACTGACTGACTGACTGACTGAATGACTGACTGACTGACTGACCGAGACTGAGTGACTGACTGACTGAGATTGGACTGGACTGACTGACTGACTGACTGACTGAGACTGACTGACTGCTTTAGTGACTAACTGACTGCACAGGACTGACCGACTGACTGACTGACTGACTGCCTGACTGACTGACTGACTGAATGACTGACTGACTGAGACTAAATGACTGACTGCTTGACTGACTGGCTGAAGGACTAACTGACTGACTGAGTGACTGACTGACTGGACTGACTGACTGAGACTGAATGACTGAGTGCTTGACTGATTGACTGTCAGACTGACTGACTGACTTCGCAAAAGGGAAAAATAAAAAAAAAAGAATTATAAAATTAGAAAAAAATATTTGCATTTAAGATTTCCTTTCCGGCTGGGATTTGAACCCAGGGCGACACTCATGGAAGCCCAACGCTCTCGCCAATATACTATCGGATCTCTGTTGATCGGTGTCTTAATTATAATAAAAACAAAAAATGCACCTTAGTAATTATTAATCTAAAATCTTTGAAATCTAAAGGTCGAATGATTAAACTGACTCAGAATTTTCTTCCGTACATAAATAATCCATATTTGCAAAAGAAAGAAATTGAAAAAAAAAGAATCTTCAAATTAGAAGAGAAATATATACATGGAAGATTTTCGTTCCGGCCGGGACTCGAACCCAGTACCACGCGCTTGGAACCCAATGGTCTAGCCATTAGGCTATCGGAGCTCTGTCGATGGCAGTCTTAAATATAATAAAAACAAAAAATGCACCGTGGTAATTATTGATTCAAACACTTTGAAATTTACAGGTCGAATAATTAAACTGACTCAGAATTTTTCTCCCTACATAAATAATCAATATTCGCAAAAGAGAAAAATTAAAAAAAAAAAGAAGAAGAAATTTCAAATTAGAAACTAAAAGTATACATTGAATATTTTCGTTCAGGCTGGGACTCGAACCCAGGGCCACTCGCTTGGAAGCGTAACACTCTAGCCATTAGTCTATGGGAGCTCTGTCGGTGGGAGTTTTAAATATAATAAAAACAAAAAATGCACCTTGGTAATTGTTTATTTAAACACTTTGAAATCTTCGTGTCGAAAAATTAAACTGACTCAGAATTTTCTTCCCTACATAAATAATCAATAATTGCAAAGGAAAGAAATTGAAAAAAAAAAGAATTTTCAAATTAGAAAAGAAATATATACATTGAAGATATTCGCTCCGGCTGGGACTCGAACCCAGGCCACTCGCTTGGAAGACCAGCGGTCTAGCCATTAGGCTATCGGAGTTCTGGCGAGCGGAGTCTTACTGCCTGACTGATACTGCCTGACTGACAGACTGACTCACTGACTGACTGATACTGACTGATTGACTCACTGACTGACCGAGACTGACTGACTAACTGCCTGACTGACTGAGACTGGACTGACTGACTGACTGACTGACTGACTGACTAACTGACTGACTGAGACTGACTGACTGACTGCTTGACTCTCTGACTGGCTATTTCACTCTGACTGAATGACTAAATGACTGACTGACACTGACTGACTGACTGCTTGACTACCTGACTGACTGCTTGACTGACTAACTGACTGGACAGGACTGACCGACTGACTGACTGACAGACTGACTGAATAAGGATGACTGACAGACTGACTGAATAAGGCTGACTGACTGACTGACTGACTGACTGACTGAATAAGGCTGACCGACTGACTGCCTGACTGACTGACTGACTGAATGACTGACTGACTGACTGACCGAGACTGACTGACTGACTGACTGAGACTGGACTGGACTGACTGACTGACTGACTGACTGAGACTGACTGACTGCTTTAGTGACTAACTGACTGCACAGGACTGACCGACTGACTGACTGACTGACTGCCTGACTGACTGACTGACTGAATGACTGACTGACTGAGACTAAATGACTGACTGCTTGACTGACTGGCTGAAGGACTAACTGACTGACTGAGTGACTGACTGACTGGACTGACTGACTGAGACTGAATGACTGAGTGCTTGACTGATTGACTGTCAGACTGACTGACTTCGCAAAAGGGAAAAATAAAAAAAAAGAATTATAAAATTAGAAAAAAATATTTGCATTTAAGATTTCCTTTCCGGCCGGGACTCGAACCCAGTACCACGCGCTAGGAACCCAACAGTCTAGCCATTAGGCTATCGGAGCTCTGTCGATGGAAGTCTTAAATATAATAAAAACAAAAAATGCACCTTGGTAATTATTGATTCAAACACTTTGAAATTTACAGGTCGAATAATTAAACTGACTCAGAATTTTTCTCCCTACATAAATAATCAATATTCGCAAAAGAGAAAAATTAAAAAAAGAAGAAGAAGAAATTTCAAATTAGAAACTAAAAGTACACATTGAAGATTTTCGTTCAGGCTGGGACTCGAACCCAGGGCCACTCGCTTGGAAGCCTAACACTCTAGCCATTAGTCTATGGGAGCTCTGTCGGTGGGAGTTTTAAATATAATAAAAACAAAAAATGCACCTTGGTAATTGTTTATTTAAACACTTTGAAATCTTCGTGTCGAAAAATTAAACTGACTCAGAATTTTCTTCCCTACATAAATAATCAATAATTGCAAAGGAAAGAAATTGAAAAAAAAAGAATTTTCAAATTTGAAAAGAAATATATACATTGAAGATATTCGCTCCGGCTGGGACTCGAACCCAGGCCACTCGCTTGGAAGACCAGCGGTCTAGCCATTAGGCTATCGGAGTTCTGTCGAGCGGAGTCTTACTGCCTGACTGACAGACTGACTCACTGACTGACTGATACTGACTGACTGACTCACTGACTGACCGAGACTGACTGAATAACTGCCTGACTGACTGAGACTGGACTGACTGACTGACTGACTGACTGACTGACTGACTGACTAACTGACTGACTGAGACTGACTGACTGACTGCTTGACTCTCTGACTGGCTATTTCACTGACTGACTGAATGACTAAATGACTGACTGACACTGACTGACTGACTGCTTGACTACCTGACTGACTGCTTGACTGACTAACTGACTGGACAGGACTGACCGACTGACTGACTGACAGACTGACTGAATAAGGATGACTGAATGACTGACTGACTGACTGACCGAGACTGAGTGACTGACTGACTGAGACTGGACTGGACTGACTGACTGACTGACTGACTGAGACTGACTGACTGCTTTAGTGACTAACTGACTGCACAGGACTGACCGACTGACTGACTGACTGCCTGACTGACTGACTGACTGAATGACTGACTGACTGAGACTAAATGACTGACTGCTTGACTGACTGGCTGAAGGACTAACTGACTGACTGAGTGACTGACTGACTGGACTGACTGACTGAGACTGAATGACTGAGTGCTTGACTGATTGACTGTCAGACTGACTGACTGACTTCGCAAAAGGGAAAAATAAAAAAAAAAGAATTATAAAATTAGAAAAAAATATTTGCATTTAAGATTTCCTTTCCGGCTGGGATTTGAACCCAGGGCGACACTCATGGAAGCCCAACGCTCTCGCCAATATACTATCGGATCTCTGTTGATCGGTGTCTTAATTATAATAAAAACAAAAAATGCACCTTAGTAATTATTAATCTAAAATCTTTGAAATCTAAAGGTCGAATGATTAAACTGACTCAGAATTTTCTTCCGTACATAAATAATCCATATTTGCAAAAGAAAGAAATTGAAAAAAAAAGAATCTTCAAATTAGAGGAGAAATATATACATGGAAGATTTTCGTTCCGGCCGGGACTCGAACCCAGTACCACGCGCTTGGAACCCAACGGTCTAGCCATTAGGCTATCGGAGCTCTGTCGATGGAAGTCTTAAATATAATAAAAACAAAAAAAGCACCTTGGTAATTATTGATTCAAACACTTTGAAATTTACAGGTCGAATAATTAAACTGACTCAGAATTTTTCTCCCTACATAAATAATCAATATTCGCAAAAGAGAAAAATTAAAAAAAAAAGAAGAAGAAATTTCAAATTAGAAACTAAAAGTATACATTGAATATTTTCGTTCAGGCTGGGACTCGAACCCAGGGCCACTCGCTTGGAAGCCTAACACTCTAGCCATTAGTCTATGGGAGCTCTGTCGGTGGGAGTTTTAAATATAATAAAAACAAAAAATGCACCTTGGTAATTGTTTATTTAAACACTTTGAAATCTTCGTGTCGAAAAATTAAACTGACTCAGAATTTTCTTCCCTACATAAATAATCAATAATTGCAAATTAAAGAAATTGAAAAAAAAAAGAATTTTCAAAGTAGAAAAGAAATATATACATTGAAGATATTCGCTCCGGCTGGGACTCGAACCCAGGCCACTCGCTTGGAAGACCAGCGGTCTAGCCATTAGGCTATCGGAGTTCTGGCGAGCGGAGTCTTACTGCCTGACTGATACTGCCTGACTGACAGACTGACTCACTGACTGACTGATACTGACTGACTGACTCACTGACTGACCGAGACTGACTGACTAACTGCCTGACTGACTGAGACTGGACGACTGACTGACTGACTGACTGACTGACTAACTGACTGACTGAGACTGACTGACTGACTGCTTGACTCTCTGACTGGCTATTTCACTCTGACTGAATGACTAAATGACTGACTGACACTGACTGACTGACTGCTTGACTACCTGACTGACTGCTTGACTGACTAACTGACTGGACAGGACTGACCGACTGACAGACTGACTGAATAAGGATGACTGACAGACTGACTGAATAAGGCTGACTGACTGACTGACTGACAGACTGACTGAATAAGGCTGACCGACTGACTGACTGCCTGACTGACTGAATGACTGACTGACTGACTGACCGAGACTGACTGACTGACTGACTGAGACTGGACTGGACTGACTGACTGACTGACTGACTGAGACTGACTGACTGCTTTAGTGACTAACTGACTGCACAGGACTGACCGACTGACTGACTGACTGACTGCCTGACTGACTGACTGACTGAATGACTGACTGACTGAGACTAAATGACTGACTGCTTGACTGACTGGCTGAAGGACTAACTGACTGACTGAGTGACTGACTGACTGGACTGACTGACTGAGACTGAATGACTGAGTGCTTGACTGATTGACTGTCAGACTGACTGACTGACTTCGCAAAAGGGAAAAATAAAAAAAAAAGAATTATAAAATTAGAAAAAAATATTTGCATTTAAGATTTCCTTTCCGGCCGGGACTCGAACCCAGTACCACGCGCTAGGAACCCAACGGTCTAGCCATTAGGCTATCGGAGCTCTGTCGATGGAAGTCTTAAATATAATAAAAACAAAAAATGCACCTTGGTAATTATTGATTCAAACACTTTGAAATTTACAGGTCGAATAATTAAACTGACTCAGAATTTTTCTCCCTACATAAATAATCAATATTCGCAAAAGAGAAAAATTAAAAAAAAAAGAAGAAGAAATTTCAAATTAGAAACTAAAAGTATACATTGAAGATTTTCGTTCAGGCTGGGACTCGAACCCAGGGCCACTCGCTTGGAAGCCTAACACTCTAGCCATTAGTCTATGGGAGCTCTGTCGGTGGGAGTTTTAAATATAATAAAAACAAAAAATGCACCTTGGTAATTGTTTATTTAAACACTTTGAAATCTTCGTGTCGAAAAATTAAACTGACTCAGAATTTTCTTCCCTACATAAATAATCAATAATTGCAAAGGAAAGAAATTGAAAAAAAAAAAGAATTTTCAAATTAGAAAAGAAATATATACATTGAAGATATTCGCTCCGGCTGGGACTCGAACCCAGGCCACTCGCTTGGAAGACCAGCGGTCTAGCCATTAGACTATCGGAGTTCTGTCGAGCGGAGTCTTACTGCCTGACTGATACTGCCTGACTGACAGACTGACTCACTGACTGACTGATACTGACTGACTGACTCACTGACTGACCGAGACTGACTGACTAACTGCCTGACTGACTGAGACAGGACTGACTGACTGAGACTGGACTGACTGACTGACTGACTGACTGAATGACTAACTGACTGACTGAGACTGACTGACTGACTGCTTGACTCTCTGACTGGCTATTTCACTCTGACTGAATGACTAAATGACTGACTGACACTGACTGACTGACTGCTTGACTACCTGACTGACTGCTTGACTGACTAACTGACTGGACAGGACTGACCGACTGACTGACTGACAGACTGACTGAATAAGGATGACTGACAGACTGACTGAATAAGGCTGACTGACTGACTGACTGACAGACTGACTGAATAAGGCTGACCGACTGACTGACTGCCTGACTGACTGACTGACTGAATGACTGACTGACTGACTGACCGAGACTGACTGACTGACTGACTGAGACTGGACTGGACTGACTGACTGACTGACTGACTGAGACTGACTGACTGCTTTAGTGACTAACTGACTGCACAGGACTGACCGACTGACTGACTGACTGACTGCCTGACTGACTGACTGACTGAATGACTGACTGACTGAGACTAAATGACTGACTGCTTGACTGACTGGCTGAAGGACTAACTGACTGACTGAGTGACTGACTGACTGGACTGACTGACTGAGACTGAATGACTGATTGCTTGACTGATTGACTGTCAGACTGACTGACTTCGCAAAATTGAAAAATAAAAAAAAAGAATTATAAAATTAGAAAAAAATATTTGCATTTAAGATTTCCTTTCCGGCCGGGACTCGAACCCAGTACCACGCGCTAGGAACCCAACAGTCTAGCCATTAGGCTATCGGAGCTCTGTCGATGGAAGTCTTAAATATAATAAAAACAAAAAATGCACCTTGGTAATTATTGATTCAAACACTTTGAAATTTACAGGTCGAATAATTAAACTGACTCAGAATTTTTCTCCCTACATAAATAATCAATATTCGCAAAAGAGAAAAATTAAAAAAAAAGAAGAAGAAATTTCAAATTAGAAACTAAAAGTACACATTGAAGATTTTCGTTCAGGCTGGGACTCGAACCCAGGGCCACTCGCTTGGAAGCCTAACACTCTAGCCATTAGTCTATGGGAGCTCTGTCGGTGGGAGTTTTAAATATAATAAAAACAAAAAATGCACCTTGGTAATTGTTTATTTAAACACTTTGAAATCTTCGTGTCGAAAAATTAAACTGACTCAGAATTTTCTTCCCTACATAAATAATCAATAATTGCAAAGGAAAGAAATTGAAAAAAAAAAAGAATTTTCAAATTTGAAAAGAAATATATACATTGAAGATATTCGCTCCGGCTGGGACTCGAACCCAGGCCACTCGCTTGGAAGACCAGCGGTCTAGCCATTAGGCTATCGGAGTTCTGTCGAGCGGAGTCTTACTGCCTGACTGATACTGCCTGACTGACAGACTGACTCACTGACTGACTGATACTGACTGACTGACTCACTGACTGACCGAGACTGACTGACTAACTGCCTGACTGACTGAGACTGGACTGACTGACTGACTGACTGACTGACTAACTGACTGACTGAGACTGACTGACTGACTGCTTGACTCTCTGACTGGCTATTTCACTGACTGACTGAATGACTAAATGACTGACTGACACTGACTGACTGACTGCTTGACTACCTGACTGACTGCTTGACTGACTAACTGACTGGACAGGACTGACCGACTGACTGACTGACAGACTGACTGAATAAGGATGACTGACTGACTGACAGACTGACTGAATAAGGATGACTGACAGACTGACTGAATAAGGCTGACTGACTGACTGACAGACTGACTGAATAAGGCTGACCGACTGACTGACTGCCTGACTGACTGACTGACTGACTGAATGACTGACTGACTGACTGACCGAGACTGAGTGACTGACTGACTGAGACTGGACTGGACTGACTGACTGACTGACTGACTGAGACTGACTGACTGCTTTAGTGACTAACTGACTGCACAGGACTGACCGACTGACTGACTGACTGACTGCCTGACTGACTGACTGACTGAATGACTGACTGACTGAGACTAAATGACTGACTGCTTGACTGACTGGCTGAAGGACTAACTGACTGACTGAGTGACTGACTGACTGGACTAACTGACTGAGACTGAATGACTGAGTGCTTGACTGATTGACTGTCAGACTGACTGACTGACTTCGCAAAAGGGAAAAATAAAAAAAAAAGAATTATAAAATTAGAAAAAAATATTTGCATTTAAGATTTCCTTTCCGGCTGGGATTTGAACCCAGGGCGACACTCATGGAAGCCCAACGCTCTCGCCAATATACTATCGGATCTCTGTTGATCGGTGTCTTAATTATAATAAAAACAAAAAATGCACCTTAGTAATTATTAATCTAAAATCTTTGAAATCTAAAGGTCGAATGATTAAACTGACTCAGAATTTTCTTCCGTACATAAATAATCCATATTTGCAAAAGAAAGAAATTGAAAAAAAAAGAATCTTCAAATTAGAAGAGAAATATATACATGGAAGATTTTCGTTCCGGCCGGGACTCGAACCCAGTACCACGCGCTTGGAACCCAACGGTCTAGCCATTAGGCTATCGGAGCTCTGTCGATGGAAGTCTTAAATATAATAAAAACAAAAAATGCACCTTGGTAATTATTGATTCAAACACTTTGAAATTTACAGGTCGAATAATTAAACTGACTCAGAATTTTTCTCCCTACATAAATAATCAATATTCGCAAAAGAGAAAAATTAAAAAAAAAAGAAGAAGAAATTTCAAATTAGAAACTAAAAGTATACATTGAATATTTTCGTTCAGGCTGGGACTCGAACCCAGGGCCACTCGCTTGGAAGCCTAACACTCTAGCCATTAGTCTATGGGAGCTCTGTCGGTGGGAGTTTTAAATATAATAAAAACAAAAAATGCACCTTGGTAATTGTTTATTTAAACACTTTGAAATCTTCGTGTCGAAAAATTAAACTGACTCAGAATTTTCTTCCCTACATAAATAATCAATAATTGCAAAGGAAAGAAATTGAAAAAAAAAAGAATTTTCAAATTAGAAAAGAAATATATACATTGAAGATATTCGCTCCGGCTGGGACTCGAACCCAGGCCACTCGCTTGGAAGACCAGCGGTCTAGCCATTAGGCTATCGGAGTTCTGGCGAGCGGAGTCTTACTGCCTGACTGATACTGCCTGACTGACAGACTGACTCACTGACTGACTGATACTGACTGACTGACTCACTGACTGACCGAGACTGACTGACTAACTGCCTGACTGACTGAGACTGGACTGACTGACTGACTGACTGACTGACTGACTAACTGACTGACTGAGACTGACTGACTGACTGCTTGACTCTCTGACTGGCTATTTCACTCTGACTGAATGACTAAATGACTGACTGACACTGACTGACTGACTGCTTGACTACCTGACTGACTGCTTGACTGACTAACTGACTGGACAGGACTGACCGACTGACTGACTGACAGACTGACTGAATAAGGATGACTGACAGACTGACTGAATAAGGCTGACTGACTGACTGACTGACAGACTGACTGAATAAGGCTGACCGACTGACTGACTGCCTGACTGACTGAATGACTGACTGACTGACTGACCGAGACTGACTGACTGACTGACTGAGACTGGACTGGACTGACTGACTGACTGACTGACTGAGACTGACTGACTGCTTTAGTGACTAACTGACTGCACAGGACTGACCGACTGACTGACTGACTGACTGCCTGACTGACTGACTGACTGAATGACTGACTGACTGAGACTAAATGACTGACTGCTTGACTGACTGGCTGAAGGACTAACTGACTGACTGAGTGACTGACTGACTGGACTGACTGACTGAGACTGAATGACTGAGTGCTTGACTGATTGACTGTCAGACTGACTGACTGACTTCGCAAAAGGGAAAAATAAAAAAAAAAGAATTATAAAATTAGAAAAAAATATTTGCATTTAAGATTTCCTTTCCGGCCGGGACTCGAACCCAGTACCACGCGCTAGGAACCCAACGGTCTAGCCATTAGGCTATCGGAGCTCTGTCGATGGAAGTCTTAAATATAATAAAAACAAAAAATGCACCTTGGTAATTATTGATTCAAACACTTTGAAATTTACAGGTCGAATAATTAAACTGACTCAGAATTTTTCTCCCTACATAAATAATCAATATTCGCAAAAGAGAAAAATTAAAAAAAAAAGAAGAAGAAATTTCAAATTAGAAACTAAAAGTATACATAGAAGATTTTCGTTCAGGCTGGGACTCGAACCCAGGGCCACTCGCTTGGAAGCCTAACACTCTAGCCATTAGTCTATGGGAGCTCTGTCGGTGGGAGTTTTAAATATAATAAAAACAAAAAATGCACCTTGGTAATTGTTTATTTAAACACTTTGAAATCTTCGTGTCGAAAAATTAAACTGACTCAGAATTTTCTTCCCTACATAAATAATCAATAATTGCAAAGGAAAGAAATTGAAAAAAAAAAAGAATTTTCAAATTAGAAAAGAAATATATACATTGAAGATATTCGCTCCGGCTGGGACTCGAACCCAGGCCACTCGCTTGGAAGACCAGCGGTCTAGCCATTAGGCTATCGGAGTTCTGTCGAGCGGAGTCTTACTGCCTGACTGATACTGCCTGACTGACAGACTGACTCACTGACTGACTGATACTGACTGACTGACTCACTGACTGACCGAGACTGACTGACTAACTGCCTGACTGACTGAGACTGGACTGACTGACTGACTGACTGACTGACTGACTAACTGACTGACTGAGACTGACTGACTGACTGCTTGACTCTCTGACTGGCTATTTCACTGACTGACTGAATGACTAAATGACTGACTGACACTGACTGACTGACTGCTTGACTACCTGACTGACTGCTTGACTGACTAACTGACTGGACAGGACTGACCGACTGACTGACTGACAGACTGACTGAATAAGGATGACTGACTGACAGACTGACAGACTGACTGAATAAGGCTGACCGACTGACTGACTGCCTGACTGACTGAATGACTGACTGACTGACTGACCGAGACTGACTGACTGACTGACTGAGACTGGACTGGACTGACTGACTGACTGACTGAGACTGACTGACTGCTTTAGTGACTAACTGACTGCACAGGACTGACCGACTGACTTACTGACTGACTGCTTGACTGACTGACTGAATGACTGACTGACTGAGACTAAATGACTGACTGCTTGACTGACTGGCTGAAGGACTAACTGACTGACTGAGTGACTGACTGACTGGACTGACTGACTGAGACTGAATGACTGAGTGCTTGACTGATTGACTGTCAGACTGACTGACTGACTTCGCAAAAGGGAAAAATAAAAAAAAAAGAATTATAAAATTAGAAAAAAATATTTGCATTTAAGATTTCCTTTCCGGCCGGGACTCGAACCCAGTACCACGCGCTAGGAACCCAACGGTCTAGCCATTAGGCTATCGGAGCTCTGTCGATGGAAGTCTTAAATATAATAAAAACAAAAAATGCACTTTGGTAATTATTGATTCAAACACTTTGAAATTTACAGGTCGAATAATTAAACTGACTCAGAATTTTTCTCCCTACATAAATAATCAATATTCACAAAAGAGAAAAATTAAAAAAAAAAGAAGAAGAAATTTTAAATTAGAAACTAAAAGTATACATTGAAGATTTTCGTTCAGGCTGGGACTCGAACCCAGTACCACGCGCTTGGAACCCAACGGTCTAGCCATTAGGCTATCGGAGCTCTGTCGGTGGGAGTTTTAAATATAATAAAAACAAAAAATGCACCTTGGTAATTGTTTATTTAAACACTTTGAAATCTTCGTGTCGAAAAATTAAACTGACTCAGAATTTTCTTCCCTACATAAATAATCAATAATTGCAAAGGAAAGAAATTGAAAAAAAAAAGAATTTTCAAATTAGAAAAGAAATATATACATTGAAGATATTCGCTCCGGCTGGACCTCGAACCCAGGCCACTCGCTTGGAAGACCAGCGGTCTAGCCATTAGGCTATCGGAGTTCATTCGAGCGGAGTCTTACTGCCTGACTGATACTGCCTGACTGACAGACTGACTCACTGACTGACTGATACTGACTGATACTGACTGACTGACTCACTGACTGACCGAGACTGACTGACTAACTGCCTGACTGACTGAGACTGGACTGACTGACTGACTGACTGACTGACTAACTGACTGACTGAGACTGACTGACTGACTGCTTGACTCTCTGACTGGCTATTTCACTGACTGACTGAATGACTAAATGACTGACTGACACTGACTGACTGACTGCTTGACTACCTGACTGACTGCTTGACTGACTAACTGACTGGACAGGACTGACCGACTGACTGACTGACAGACTGACTGAATAAGGATGACTGACAGACTGACTGAATAAGGCTGACTGACTGACTGACTGACAGACTGACTGACTGACTGACTGAATGACTGACTGACTGACTGACCGAGACTGACTGACTGACTGACTGAGACTGGACTGGACTGACTGACTGACTGACTGACTGAGACTGACTGACTGCTTTAGTGACTAACTGACTGCACAGGACTGACCGACTGACTGACTGACTGACTGCCTGACTGACTGACTGACTGAATGACTGACTGACTGAGACTAAATGACTGACTGCTTGACTGACTGGCTGAAGGACTAACTGACTGACTGAGTGACTGACTGACTGGACTGACTGACTGAGACTGAATGACTGAGTGCTTGACTGATTGACTGTCAGACTGACTGACTGATTTCGCAAATGGGAAAAATAAAAAAAAAAAGAATTATAAAATTAGAAAAAAATATTTGCATTTAAGATTTCCTTTCCGGCCGGGACTCGAACCCAGTACCACGCGCTAGGAACCCAACGGTCTAGCCATTAGGCTATCGGAGCTCTGTCGATGGAAGTCTTAAATATAATAAAAACAAAAAATGCACCTTGGTAATTATTGATTCAAACACTTTGAAATTTACAGGTCGAATAATTAAACTGACTCAGAATTTTTCTCCCTACATAAATAATCAATATTCGCAAAAGAGAAAAATTAAAAAAAAAAGAAGAAGAAATTTCAAATTAGAAACTAAAAGTATACATTGAAGATTTTCGTTCAGGCTGGGACTCGAACCCAGGGCCACTCGCTTGGAAGCCTAACACTCTAGCCATTAGTCTATGGGAGCTCTGTCGGTGGGAGTTTTAAATATAATAAAAACAAAAAATGCACCTTGGTAATCGTTTATTTAAACACTTCGAAATCTTCGTGTCGAAAAATTAAACTGACTCAGAATTTTCTTCCCTACATAAATAATCAATAATTGCAAAGGAAAGAAATTGAAAAAAAAAAGAATTTTCAAATTAGAAAAGAAATATATACATTGAAGATATTCGCTCCGGCTGGGACTCGAACCCAGGCCACTCGCTTGGAAGACCAGCGGTCTAGCCATTAGGCTATCGGAGTTCTGTCGAGCGGAGTCTTACTGCCTGACTGATACTGCCTGACTGACAGACTGACTCACTGACTGACTGATACTGACTGACTGACTCACTGACTGATCGAGACTGACTGACTAACTGCCTGACTGACTGAGACTGGACTGACTGACTGACTGACTGACTAACTGACTGAATGACTGACTGACCGAGACTGACTGACTGACTGACTGAGACTGGACTGGACTGACTGACTGACTGAGACTGACTGACTGCTTTAGTGACTAACTGACTGCACAGGACTGACCGACTGACTGACTGACTGACTGCCTGACTGACTGACTGACTGAATGACTGACTGACTGAGACTAAATGACTGACTGCTTGACTGACTGGCTGAAGGACTAACTGACTGACTGACTGGACTGACTGACTGAGACTGAATGACTGAGTGCTTGACTGATTGACTGTCAGACTGACTGACTGACTTCGCAAAAGGGAAAAATAAAAAAAAAAGAATTATAAAATTAGAAAAAAATATTTGCATTTAAGATTTCCTTTCCGGCCGGGACTCGAACCCAGTACCACGCGCTAGGAACCCAACGGTCTAGCCATCAGGCTATCGGAGCTCTTTCGATGGAAGTCTTAAATATAATAAAAACAAAAAATGCACCTTGGTAATTATTGATTCAAACACTTTGAAATTTACAGGTCGAATAATTAAACTGACTCAGAATTTTTCTCCCTACATAAATAATCAATATTCGCAAAAGAGAAAAATTAAAAAAAAAAGAAGAAGAAATTTCAAATTAGAAACTAAAAGTATACATTGAAGATTTTCGTTCAGGCTGGGACTCAAACCCAGGGCCACTCGCTTGGAAGCCTAACACTCTAGCCATTAGTCTATGGGAGCTCTGTCGGTGGGAGTTTTAAATATAATAAAAACAAAAAATGCACCTTGGTAATTGTTTATTTAAACACTTTGAAATCTTCGTGTCGAAAAATTAAACTGACTCAGAATTTTCTTCCCTACATAAATAATCAATAATTGCAAAGGAAAGAAATTGAAAAAAAAAAAGAATTTTCAAATTAGAAAAGAAATATATACATTGAAAATATTCGCTCCGGCTGGGACTCGAACCCAGGCCACTCGCTTGGAAGACCAGCGGTCTAGCCATTAGGCTATCGGAGTTCTGTCGAGCGGAGTCTTACTGCCTGACTGATACTGCCTGACTGACAGACTGACTCACTGACTGACTGATACTGACTGACTGACTCACTGACTGACCGAGACTGACTGACTAACTGCCTGACTGACTGAGACTGGACTGACTGACTGACTGACTGACTGACTGACTAACTGACTGACTGAGACTGACTGACTGACTGCTTGACTCTCTGACTGGCTATTTCACTGACTGACTGAATGACTAAATGACTGACTGACACTGACTGACTGACTGCTTGACTACCTGACTGACTGCTTGACTGACTAACTGACTGGACAGGACTGACCGACTGACTGACTGACAGACTGACTGAATAAGGATGACTGCCTGACTGACTGAATAAGGCTGACCGACTGACTGACTGCCTGACTGACTGAATGACTGACTGACTGACTGACCGAGACTGACTGACTGACTGACTGAGACTGGACTGGATTGACTGACTGACTGACTGACTGAGACTGACTGACTGCTTTAGTGACTAACTAACTGCACAGGACTGACCGACTGACTGACTGACTGACTGCCTGACTGACTGACTGACTGAATGACTGACTGACTGCGACTAAATGACTGACTGACTGGCTGAAGGACTAACTGACTGACTGAGTGACTGACTGACTGGACTGACTGACTGAGACTGAATGACTGAGTGCTTGACTGATTGACTGTCAGACTGACTGACTGACTTCGCAAAAGGGAAAAAAAGAATTATAAAATTAGAAAAAAATATTTGCATTTAAGATTTCCTTTCCGGCCGGGACTCGAACCCAGTACCACGCGCTAGGAACCCAACGGTCTAGCCATTAGGCTATCGGAGCTCTGTCGATGGAAGTCTTAAATATAATAAAAACAAAAAATGCATCTTGGTAATTATTGATTCAAACACTTTGAAATTTACAGGTCGAATAATTAAACTGACTCAGAATTTTTCTCCCTACATAAATAATCAATATTCGCAAAAGAGAAAAATTAAAAAAAAAAGAAGAAGAAATTTCAAACTAAAAGTATACAGTGAAGATCTTCGTTCAGGCTGGGACTCGAACCCAGGGCCACTCGCTTGGAAGCCTAACGCTCTAGCCATTAGTCTATGGGAGCTCTTTCGGTGGGAGTTTTAAATATAATAAAAACAAAAAATGCACCTTGGTAATTGTTTATTTAAACACTTTGAAATCTTTGTGTCGAAAAATTAAACTGACTCAGAATTTTCTTCCCTACATAAATAATCAATAATTGCAAAGGAAAGAAATTGAAAAAAAAAAAGAATTTTCAAATTAGAAAAGAAATATATACATTGAAGATATTCGCTCCGGCTGGGACTCGAACCCAGGCCACTCGCTTGGAAGACCAGCGGTCTAGCCATTAGGCTATCGGAGTTCTGTAGAGCGGAGTCTTACTGCCTGACTGATACTGCCTAACTGACAGACTGACTCACTGACTGACTGATACTGACTGACCGAGACTGACTGACTAACTGCCTGACTGACTGAGACTGGACTGACTGCCTGACTGACTGACTGACTGACTAACTGACTGACTGAGACTGACTGACTGACTGCTTGACTCTCTGACTGGCTATTTCACTGACTGACTGAATGACTAAATGACTGACTGACACTGACTGACTGACTGCTTGACTACCTGACTGACTGCTTGACTGACTAACTGACTGGACAGGACTGACCGACTGACTGACTGACAGACTGACTGAATAAGGATGACTGACAGACTGACTGAATAAGGCTGACTGACTGACTGACTGACAGACTGACTGAATAAGGCTGACCGACTGACTGACTGCCTGACTGACTGACTGACTGAATGACTGACTGACTGACTGACCGAGACTGACTGACTGACTGACTGACTGACCGAGACTGACTGACTGACTGACTGAGACTGGACTGGACTGACTGACTGACTGACTGACTGAGACTGACTGACTGCTTTAGTGACTAACTGACTGGACAGGACTGACCGACTGACTGACTGACAGACTGACTGAATAAGGATGACTGACAGACTGACTGAATAAGGCTGACTGACTGACTGACTGACAGACTGACTGAATAAGGCTGACCGACAGACTGACTGCCTGACTGACTGACTGACTGAATGACTGACTGACTGACTGACCGAGAGAGACTGACTGACTGACTGAGACTGGACTGGACTGACTGACTGACTGACTGACTGAGACTGACTGACTGCTTTAGTGACTAACTGACTGCACAGGACTGACCGACTGACTGACTGACTGACTGCCTGACTGACTGACTGACTGAATGACTGACTGACTGAGACTAAATGACTGACTGCTTGACTGACTGGCTGAAGGACTAACTGACTGACTGAGTGACTGACTGACTGGACTGACTGACTGAGACTGAATTACTGAGTGCTTGACTGATTGACTGTCAGACTGACTGACTGACTTCGCAAAAGGGAAAAATAAAAAAAAAGAATTATAAAATTAGAAAAAAATATTTGCATTTAAGATTTCCTTTCCGGCCTGGAGTCGAACCCAGTACCACGCGCTAGGAACCCAACGGTCTAGCCATTAGGCTATCGGAACTCTGTCGATGGAAGTCTTAAATATAATAAAAACAAAAAATGCACCTTGGTAATTATTGATTCAAACACTTTGAAATTTACAGGTCGAATAATTAAACTGACTCAGAATTTTTCTCCCTACATAAATAATCAATATTCGCAAAAGAGAAAAATTAAAAAAAAAAAGAAGAAGAAATTTCAAATTAGAAACTAAAAGTATACATTGAAGATTTTCGTTCAGGCTGGGACTCGAATCCAGGGCCACTCGTTTGGAAGCCTAACACTCTAGCCATTAGTCTATGGGAGCTCTGTCGGTGGGAGTTTTAAATATAATAAAAACAAAAAATGCACCTTGGTAATCGTTTATTTAAACACTTTGAAATCTTCGTGTCGAAAAATTAAACTGACTCAGAATTTTCTTCCCTACATAAATAATCAATAATTGCAAAGGAAAGAAATTGAAAAAAAAAAGAATTTTCAAATTAGAAAAGAAATATATACATTGAAGATATTCGCTCCGGCTGGGACCCGAACCCAGGCCACTCGCTTGGAAGACCAGCGGTCTAGCCATTAGGCTATCGGAGTTCTGTCGAGCGGAGTCCTGCCTGACTGATACTGCCTGACTGACAGACTGACTCACTGACTGACTGATACTGACTGACTGACTCACTGACTGACCGAGACTGACTGACTAACTGCCTGACTGACTGAGACTGGACTGACTGACTGACTGACTGACTGACTGACTAACTGACTGACTGAGACTGACTGACTGACTGCTTGACTCTCTGACTGGCTATTTCACTGACTGACTGAATGACTAAATGACTGACTGACACTGACTGACTGACTGCTTGACTACCTGACTGACTGCTTGACTGACTAACTGACTGGACAGGACTGACCGACTGACTGACTGACAGACTGACTGAATAAGGATGACTGACAGACTGACTGAATAAGGCTGACTGACTGACTGACTGACAGACTGACTGAATGAGGCTGACCGACTGACTGACTGCCTGACTGACTGACTGACTGAATGACTGACTGACTGACTGACCGAGACTGACTGACTGACTGACTGAGACTGGACTGGACTGACTGACTGACTGACTGACTGAGACTGACTGACTGCTTTAGTGACTAACTGACTGCACAGGACTGACCGACTGACTGACTGACTGACTGCCTGACTGACTGACTGACTGAATGACTGACTGACTGAGACTAAATGACTGACTGCTTGACTGACTGGCTGAAGGACTAACTGACTGACTGAGTGACTGACTGACTGGACTGACTGACTGAGACTGAATGACTGAGTGCTTGACTGATTGACTGTCAGACTGACTGACTGACTTCGCAAAAGGGAAAAATAAAAAAAAAAAGAATTATAAAATTAGAAAAAAATATTTGCATTTAAGATTTCCTTTCCGGCCGGGACTCGAACCCAGTACCACGCGCTAGGAACCCAACGGTCTAGCCATTAGGCTATCGGAGCTCTGTCGATGGAAGTCTTAAATATAATAAAAACAAAAAATGCACCTTGGTAATTATTGATTCAAACACTTTGAAATTTACAGGTCGAATAATTAAACTGACTCAGAATTTTTCTCCCTACATAAATAATCAATATTCGCAAAAGAGAAAAATTAAAAAAAAAAAGAAGAAATTTCAAATTAGAAACTAAAAGTATACATTGAAGATTTTCGTTCAGGCTGGGACTCGAACCCAGGGCCACTCGCTTGGAAGCCTAACACTCTAGCCATTAGTCTATGGGAGCTCTGTCGGTGGGAGTTTTGAATATAATAAAAACAAAAAATGCACCTTGGTAATTGTTTATTTAAACACTTTGAAATCTTCGTGTCGAAAAATTAAACTGACTCAGAATTTTCTTCCCTACATAAATAATCAATAATTGCAAAGGAAAGAAATTGAAAAAAAAAAGAATTTTCAAATTAGAAAAGAAATATATACATTGAAGATATTCGCTCCGGCTGGGTCTCGAACCCAGGCCACTCGCTTGGAAGACCAGCGGTCTAGCCATTAGGCTATCGGAGTTCTGTCGAGGGGGGTCTTACTGCCTGACTGATACTGCCTGACTGACCGACTGACTCACTGACTGACTGATACTGACCGACTGACTCACTGACTGATCGAGACTGACTGACTAACTGCCTGACTGACTGAGACTGGACTGACTGACTGACTGACTGACTGACTGACTAACTGACTGAATGACTGACTGACTGACTGACCGAGACTGACTGACTGACTGACTGAGACTGGACTGGACTGACTGACTGACTGACTGACTGAGACTGGACTGGACTGACTGACTGAGACTGACTGACTGCTTTAGTGACTAACTGACTGCACAGGACTGACCGACTGACTGACTGACTGACTGCCTGACTGACTGACTGACTGAATGACTGACTGACTGAGACTAAATGACTGACTGCTTGACTGACTGGCTGAAGGACTAACTGACTGACTGACTGGACTGACTGACTGAGACTGAATGACTGAGTGCTTGACTGATTGACTGTCAGACTGACTGACTGACTTCGCAAAAGGGAAAAATAAAAAAAAAAGAATTATAAAATTAGAAAAAAATATTTGCATTTAAGATTTCCTTTCCGGCCGGGACTCGAACCCAGTACCACGCGCTAGGAACCCAACTGTCTAGCCATCAGGCTATTGGAGCTCTTTCGATGGAAGTCTTAAATATAATAAAAACAAAAAATGCACCTTGGTAATTATTGATTCAAACACTTTGAAATTTACAGGTCGAATAATTAAACTGACTCAGAATTTTTCTCCCTACATAAATAATCAATATTCGCAAAAGAGAAAAATTAAAAAAAAAAGAAGAAGAAATTTCAAATTAGAAACTAAAAGTATACATTGAAGATTTTCGTTCAGGCTGGGACTCGAACCCAGGGCCACTCGCTTGGAAGCCTAACACTCTAGCCATTAGTCTATGGGAGCTCTGTCGGTGGGAGTTTTAAATATAATAAAAACAAAAAATGCACCTTGGTAATTGTTTATTTAAACACTTTGAAATCTTCGTGTCGAAAAATTAAACTGACTCAGAATTTTCTTCCCTACATAAATAATCAATAATTGCAAAGGAAAGAAATTGAAAAAAAAAAGAATTTTCAAATTAGAAAAGAAATATATACATTGAAAATATTCGCTCCGGCTGGGACTCGAACCCAGGTCACTCGCTTGGAAGACCAGCGGTCTAGCCATTAGGCTATCGGAGTTCTGTCGAGCGGAGTCTTACTGCCTGACTGATACTGCCTGACTGACAGACTGACTCACTGACTGACTGATACTGACTGACTGACTCACTGACTGACCGAGACTGACTGACTAACTGCCTGACTGACTGAGACTGGACTGACTGACTGAGACTGGACTGACTGACTGACTGACTGACTGACTGACTAACTGACTGACTGAGACTGACTGACTGACTGCTTGACTCTCTGACTGGCTATTTCACTGACTGACTGAATGACTAAATGACTGACTGACACTGACTGACTGACTGCTTGACTACCTGACTGACTGCTTGACTGACTAACTGACTGGACAGGACTGACCGACTGACTGACTGACAGACTGACTGAATAAGGATGACTGCCTGACTGACTGAATAAGGCTGACCGACTGACTGACTGCCTGACTGACTGAATGACTGACTGACTGACTGACCGAGACTGACTGACTGACTGACTGAGACTGGACTGGACTGACTGACTGACTGACTGACTGAGACTGACTGACTGCTTTAGTGACTAACTAACTGCACAGGACTGACCGACTGACTGACTGACTGACTGCTTGACTCTCTGACTGGCTATTTCACTGACTGACTGAATGACTAAATGACTGACTGACACTGACTGACTGACTGCTTGACTACCTGACTGACTGCTTGACTGACTAACTGACTGGACAGGACTGACCGACTGACTGACTGACAGACTGACTGAATAAGGATGACTGACAGACTGACTGAATAAGGCTGACTGACTGACTGACTGACAGACTGACTGAATAAGGCTGACCGACTGACTGACTGCCTGACTGACTGACTGACTGAATGACTGACTGACTGACTGACCGAGACTGACTGAATGACTGACTGAGACTGGACTGGACTGACTGACTGACTGACTGACTGAGACTGGACTGGACTGACTGACTGACTGACTGACTGAGACTGACTGACTGCTTTAGTGACTAACTGACTGCACAGGACTGACCGACTGACTGACTGACTGACTGCCTGACTGACTGACTGACTGAATGACTGACTGACTGAGACTAAATGACTGACTGCTTGACTGACTGGCTGAAGGACTAACTGACAGACTGAGTGACTGACTGACTGAGACTGAATGACTGAGTGCTTGACTGATTTACTGTCAGACTGACTGACTGACTTCGCAAAAGGGAAAAATAAAAAAAAAAGAATTATAAAATTAGAAAAATATATTTGCATTTAAGATTTCCTTTCCGGCTGGGATTTGAACCCAGGGCGACACTCATGGAAGCCCAACGCTCTCGCCAATATACTATCGGATCTCTGTTGATCGGTGTCTTAATTATAATAAAAACAAAAAATGCACCTTAGTAATTATTGATCTAAAATCTTTGAAATCTAAAGGTCGAATGATTAAACTGACTCAGAATTTTCTTCCGTACATAAATAACCCATATTTGCAAAAGAAAGAAATTGAAAAAAAAAAGAATCTTCAAATTAGAAGAGAAATATATACATGGAAGATTTTCGTTCCGGCCGGGACTCGAACCCAGTACCACGCGCTTGGAACCCAACGGTCTAGCCATTAGGCTATCGGAGCTCTGTCGATGGAAGTCTTAAATATAATAAAAACAAAAAATGCACCTTGGTAATTATTGATTCAAACACTTTGAAATTTACAGGTCGAATAATTAAACTGACTCAGAATTTTTCTCCCTACATAAATAATCAATATTCGCAAAAGAGAAAAATTAAAAAAAAAAAAGAAGAAAAAATTTCAAATTAGAAACTAAAAGTATACATTGAAGATTTTCGTTCAGGCTGGGACTCGAACCCAGGGCCACTCGTTCGGAAGCCTAACACTCTAGCCATTAGTCTATGGGAGCTCTGTCGGTGGGAGTTTTAAATATAATAAAAACAAAAAATGCACCTTGGTAATTGTTTATTTAAACACTTTGAAATCTTCGTGTCGAAAAATTAAACTGACTCAGAATTTTCTTCCCTACATAAATAATCAATAATTGCAAAGGAAAGAAATTGAAAAAAAAAAGAATTTTCAAATTAGAAAAGAAATATATACATTGAAGATATTCGCTCCGGCTGGGACTCGAACCCAGGCCACTCGCTTGGAAGACCAGCGGTCTAGCCATGAGGCTATCGGAGTTCTGTCGAGCGGAGTCTTACTGCCTGACTGATACTGCCTGACTGTCAGACTGACTCACTGACTGACTGATACTGACTGACTGACTCACTGACTGACCGAGACTGACTGACTAACTGCCTGACTGACTGAGACTGGACTGACTGACTGACGGACTGACTGACTGACTAACTGACTGACTGAGACTGACTGACTGACTGCTTGACTCTCTGACTGGCTATTTCACTGACTGACTGAATGACTAAATGACTGACTGACACTGACTGACTGACTGCTTGACTACCTGACTGACTGCTTGACTGACTAACTGACTGGACAGGAGTGACCGACTGACTGACTGACAGACTGACTGAATAAGGATGACTGACAGACTGACTGAATAAGGCTGACTGACTGACTGACTGACAGACTGACTGAATAAGGCTGACCGACTGACTGCCTGACTGACTGACTGACTGACTGACTGAGACTGACTGACTGCTTTAGTGACTAACTGACTGCACAGGACTGACCGACTGACTGACTGACTGACTGCCTGACTGACTGACTGACTGAATGACTGACTGACTGACTGAATGACTGACTGACTGAGACTAAATGACTGACTGCTTGACTGACTGGCTGAAGGACTAACTGACTGACTGAGTGACTGACTGACTGAGACTGAATGACTGAGTGCTTGACTGATTGACTGTCAGACTGACTGACTGACTTCGCAAAAGGGAAAAATAAAAAAAAAAAAAATTATAAAATTAAAAAAAAATATTTGCATTTAAGATTTCCTTTCCGGCCGGGACTCGAACCCAGTACCACGCGCTAGGAACCCAACGGTCTAGCCATTAGGCTATCGGAGCTCTGTCGATGGAAGTCTTAAATATAATAAAAACAAAAAATGCACCTTGGTAATTATTGATTCAAACACTTTGAAATTTACAGGTCGAATAATTAAACTGACTCAGAATTTTTCTCCCTACATAAATAATCAATATTCGCAAAAGAGAAAAATTAAAAAAAAAAGAAGAAGAAATTTCAAATTAGAAACTAAAAGTATACATTGAAGATTTTCGTTCAGGCTGGGACTCGAACCCAGGGCCACTCGCTTGGAAGCCTAACACTCTAGCCATTAGTCTATGGGAGCTCTGTCGGTGGGAGTTTTAAATATAATAAAAACAAAAAATGCACCTTGGTAATTGTTTATTTAAACACTTTGAAATCTTCGTGTCGAAAAATTAAACTGACTCAGAATTTTCTTCCCTACATAAATAATCAATAATTGCAAAGGAAAGAAATTGAAAAAAAAAAGAATTTTCAAATTAGAAAAGAAATATATACATTGAAGATATTTGCTCCGGCTGGGACTCGAACCCAGGCCACTCGCTTGGAAGACCAGCGGTCTAGCAATTAGGCTATCGGAGTTCTGTCGAGCGGAGTCTTACTGCCTGACTGATACTGCCTGACTGACAGACTGACTCACTGACTGACTGATACTGACTGACTGACTCACTGACTGACCGAGACTGACTGACTAACTGCCTGACTGACTGAGACTGGACTGACTGACTGACTGACTGACTGACTGACTAACTGACTGACTGAGACTGACTGACTGACTGCTTGACTCTCTGACTGGCTATTTCACTGACTGACTGAATGACTAAATGACTGACTGACACTGACTGACTGACTGCTTGACTACCTGACTAACTGCTTGACTGACTAACTGACTGGACAGGACTGACCGACTGACTGACTGCCTGACTGACTGAGACTGGACTGACTGACTGACTGCCTGACTGACTGACTGACTGAATGACTGACTGACTGACTGACCGAGACTGACTGACTGACTGACTGAGACTGGACTGGACTGACTGACTGACTGACTGACTGAGACTGACTGACTGCTTTAGTGACTAACTGACTGCACAGGACTGACCGACTGACTGACTGACTGACTGCCTGACTGACTGACTGACTGAATGACTGACTGACTGAGACTAAATGACTGACTGCTTGACTGACTGGCTGAAGGACTAACTGACTGACTGAGTGACTGACTGACTGGACTGACTGACTGAGACTGAATGACTGAGTGCTTGACTGATTGACTGTCAGACTGACTGACTGACTTCGCAAAAGGGAAAAATAAAAAAAAAAGAATTATAAAATTAGAAAAAAATATTTGCATTTAAGATTTCCTTTCCGGCTGGGATTTGAACCCAGGGCGACACTCATGGAAGCCCAACGCTCTCGCCAATATACTATCGGATCTCTGGTGATCGGTGTCTTAATTATAATAAAAACAAAAATGCACCTTAGTAATTATTGATCTAAAATCTTTGAAATCTAAAGGTCGAATGATTAAACTGACTCAGAATTTTCTTCCGTACATAAATAATCCATATTTGCAAAAGAAAGAAATTGAAAAGAAAAAGAATCTTCAAATTAGAAGAGAAATATATACATGGAAGATTTTCGTTCCGGCCGGGACTCGAACCCAGTACCACGCGCTTGGAACCCAACGGTCTAGCCATTAGGCTATCGGAGCTCTGTCGATGGTAGTCTTAAATATAATAAAAACAAAAAATGCACCTTGGTAATTATTGATTCAAACACTTTGAAATTTACAAGTCGAATAATTAAACTGACTCAGAATTTTTCTCCCTACATAAATAATCAATATTCGCAAAAGAGAAAAATTAAAAAAAAAAGAAGAAGAAATTTCAAATTAGAAACTAAAAGTATACATTGAAGATTTTCGTTCAGGCTGGGACTCGAACCCAGGGCCACTCGCTTGGAAGCCTAACACTCTAGCCATTAGTCTATGGGAGCTCTGTCGGTGGGAGTTTTAAATATAGTAAAAACAAAAAATGCACCTTGGTAATTGTTTATTTAAACACTTTGAAATCTTCGTGTCGAAAAATTAAACTGACTCAGAATTTTCTTCCCTACATAAATAATCAATAATTGCAAAGGAAAGAAATTGAAAAAAAAAAAGAATTTTCAAATTAGAAAAGAAATATATACATTGAAGATATTCGCTCCGGCTGGGACTCGAACCCAGGCCACTCGCTTGGAAGACCAGCGGTCTAGCCATTAGGCTATCGGAGTTCTGTCGAGCGGAGTCTTACTGCCTGACTGATACTGCCTGACTGACAGACTGACTCACTGACTGACTGATACTGACTGACTGACTCACTGACTGACCGAGACTGACTGACTAACTGCCTGACTGACTGAGACTGGACTGACTGACTGACTGACTGACTGATTAACTGACCGACTGAGACTGACTGACTGACTGCTTGACTCTCTGACTGGCTATTTCACTGACTGACTGAATGACTAAATGACTGACTGACACTGACTGACTGACTGCTTGACTACCTGACTGACTGCTTGACTGACTAACTGACTGGACAGGACTGACCGACTGACTGACTGACAGACTGACTGAATAAGGATGACTGACAGACTGACTGAATAAGGCTGACCGACTGACTGACTGCCTGACTGACTGACTGACTGAATGACTGACTGACTGACTGACCGAGACTGACTGACTGACTGACTGAGACTGGACTGGACTGACTGACTGACTGACTGACTGAGACTGACTGACTGCTTTAGTGACTAACTGACTGCACAGGACTGACCGACTGACTGACTGACTGACTGCCTGACTGACTGACTGACTGAATGACTGACTGACTGAGACTAAATGACTGACTGCTTGACTGACTGGCTGAAGGACTAACTGACTGACTGAGTGACTGACTGACTGGACTGACTGACTGAGACTGAATGACTGAGTGCTTGACTGATTGACTGTCAGACTGACTGA
Organism: Uloborus diversus; assembly: GCF_026930045.1. Classification (NCBI taxonomy): domain Eukaryota; kingdom Metazoa; phylum Arthropoda; class Arachnida; order Araneae; family Uloboridae; genus Uloborus; species Uloborus diversus. The sequence goes on along the minus strand of NW_026558582.1, from coordinate 188,860 downwards.
CTGACTTCGCAAAAGGGAAAAATAAAAAAAAAAGAATTATAAAATTAGAAAAAAATATTTGCATTTAAGATTTCCTTTCCGGCTGGGATTTGAACCCAGGGCGACACTCATGGAAGCCCAACTCTCTCGCCAATATACTATCGGATCTCTGTTGATCGGTGTCTTAATTATAATAAAAACAAAAAATGCACCTTAGTAATTATTGATCTAAAATCTTTGAAATCTAAAGGTCGAATGATTAAACTGACTCAGAATTTTCTTCCGTACATAAATAATCCATCTTTGCAAAAGAAAGAAATTGAAAAAAAAAAGAATCTTCAAATTAGAAGAGAAATATATACATGGAAGATTTTCGTTCCGGCCGGGACTCGAACCCAGTACCACGCGCTTGGAACCCAACGGTCTAGCCATTAGGCTATCGGAGCTCTGTCGATGGAAGTCTTAAATATAATAAAAACAAAAAATGCACCTTGGTAATTATTGATTCAAACACTTTGAAATTTACAGGTCGAATAATTAAACTGACTCAGAATTTTTCTCCCTACATAAATAATCAATATTCGCAAAAGAGAAAAATTAAAAAAAAAAAGAAGAAGAAATTTCAAATTAGAAACTAAAAGTATACATTGAAGATTTTCGTTCAGGCTGGGACTCGAACCCAGGGCCACTCGCTTGGAAGCCTAACACTCTAGCCATTAGTCTATGGGAGCTCTGTCGGTGGGAGTTTTAAATATAATAAAAACAAAAAATGCACCTTGGTAATTGTTTATTTAAACACTTTGAAATCTTCGTGTCGAAAAATTAAACTGACTCAGAATTTTCTTCCCTACATAAATAATCAATAATTGCAAAGGAAAGAAATTGAAAAAAAAAAGAATTTTCAAATTAGAAAAGAAATATATACATTGAAGATATTCGCTCCGGCTGGGACTCGAACCCAGGCCACCCGCTTGGAAGACCAGCGGTCTAGCCATTAGGCTATCGGAGTTCTGTCGAGCGGAGTCTTACTGCCTGACTGATACTGCCTGACTGACAGACTGACTCACTGACTGACTGATACTGACTGACTGACTCACTGACTGACCGAGACTGACTGACTAACTGCCTGACTGACTGAGACTGGACTGACTGACTGACTGACTGACTGACTGACTAACTGACTGACTGAGACTGACTGACTGACTGCTTGACTCTCTGACTGGCTATTTCACTGACTGACTGAATGACTAAATGACTGACTGACACTGACTGACTGACTGCTTGACTACCTGACTGACTGCTTGACTGACTAACTGACTGGACAGGACTGACCGAATGACTGACTGACAGACTGACTGAATAAGGATGACTGACAGACTGACTGAATAAGGCTGACTGACTGACTGAATAAGGCTGACCGACTGACTGACTGCCTGACTGACTGACTGACTGAATGACTGACTGACTGACTGACCGAGACTGACTGACTGACTGACTGAGACTGGACTGGACTGACTGACTGAGACTGACTGACTGCTTTAGTGACTAACTGACTGCACAGGACTGACCGACTGACTGACTGACTGACTGACTGACTGAGACTAAATGACTGACTGCTTGACTGACTGGCTGAAGGACTAACTGACTGACTGAGTGACTGACTGACTGGACTGACTGACTGAGACTGAATGACTGAGTGCTTGACTGATTGACTGTCAGACTGACTGACTGACTTCGCAAAAGGGAAAAATAAAAAAAAAAGAATTATAAAATTAGAAAAAAATATTTGCATTTAAGATTTTCTTTCCGGCCGGGACTCGAACCCAGTACCACGCGCTAGGAACCCAACGGTCTAGCCATTAGGCTATCGGAGCTCTGTCGATGGAAGTCTTAAATATAATAAAAACAAAAAATGCACCTTGGTAATTATTGATTCAAACACTTTGAAATTTACAGGTCGAATAATTAAACTGACTCAGAATTTTTCTTCCTACATAAATAATCAATATTCGCAAAAGAGAAAAACTAAAAAAAAAAAGAAGAAGAAATTTCAAATTAGAAACTATAAGTATACATTGAAGATTTTCGTTCAGGCTGGGACTCGAACCCAGGGCCACTCGCTTGGAAGCCTAACACTCTAGTCATTAGTCTATGGTAGCTCTGTCGGTGGGAGTTTTAAATATAATAAAAACAAAAAATGCACCTTGGTAATTGTTTATTTAAACACTTTGAAATCTTCGTGTCGAAAAATTAAACTGACTCAGAATTTTCTTCCCTACATAAATAATCAATAATTGCAAAGGAAAGAAATTGAAAAAAAAAGAATTTTCAAATTAGAAAAGAAATATATACATTGAAGATATTCGCTCCGGCTGGGACTCGAACCCAGGCCACTCGCTTGGAAGACCAGCGGTCTAGCCATTAGGCTATCGGAGTTCTGTCGAGCGGAGTCTTACTGCCTGACTGATACTGCCTGACTGACAGACTGACTCACTGACTGACTGATACTGACTGACTGACTCACTGACTGACCGAGACTGACTGACTAACTGCCTGACTGACTGAGACTGGACTGACTGACTGACTGACTGACTGACTGATTAACTGACTGACTGAGACTGACTGACTGACTGCTTGACTCTCTGACTGGCTATTTCACTGACTGACTGAATGACTAAATGACTGACTGACACTGACTGACTGACTGCTTGACTACCTGACTGACTGCTTGACTGACTAACTGACTGGACAGGACTGACCGACTGACTGACTGACAGACTGACTGAATAAGGATGACTGACAGACTGACTGAATAAGGCTGACTGACTGACTGACTGACAGACTGACTGAATAAGGCTGACCGACTGACTGACTGCCTGACTGACTGACTGACTGAATGACTGACTGACTGACTGACCGAGACTGACTGACTGACTGACTGAGACTGGACTGGACTGACTGACTGACTGACTGACTGAGACTGACTGACTGCTTTAGTGACTAACTGACTGCACAGGACTGACCGACTGACTGACTGACTGACTGCCTGACTGACTGACTGACTGAATGACTGACTGACTGAGACTAAATGACTGACTGAGACTAAATGACTGACTGCTTGACTGACTGGCTGAAGGACTAACTGACTGACTGAGTTTCTGACTGACTGGACTGAATGACTGAGACTGAATGACTGAGTGCTTGACTGATTGACTGTCAGACTGACTGACTGACTTCGCAAAAGGGAAAAATAAAAAAAAAAGAATTATAAAAATAGAAAAAAATATTTGCATTTAAGATTTCCTTTCCGGCCGGGACTCGAACCCAGTACCACGCGCTAGGAACCCAACGGTCTAGCCATTAGGCTATCGGAGCTCTGTCGATGGAAGTCTTAAATATAATAAAAACAAAAAATGCACCTTGGTAATTATTGATTCAAACACTTTGAAATTTACAGGTCGAATAACTAAACTGACTCAGAATTTTTCTCCCTACATAAATAATCAATATTCGCAAAAGAGAAAAATTAAAAAAAAAAGAAGAAGAAATTTCAAATTAGAAACTAAAAGTATACATTGAAGATTTTCGTTTAGGCTGGGACTCGAACCCAGGGCCACTCGCTTGGAAGCCTAACACTCTAGCCATTAGTCTATGGGAGCTCTGTCGGTATGAGTTTTAAATATAATAAAAACAAAAAATGCACCTTGGTAATTGTTTATTTAAACACTTTGAAATCTTCGTGTCGAAAAATTAAACTGACTCAGAATTTTCTTCCCTACATAAATAATCAATAATTGCAAAGGAAAGAAATTGAAAAAAAAAGAATTTTCAAATTAGAAAAGAAATATATACATTGAAGATATTCGCTCCGGCTGGGACTCGAACCCAGGCCACTCGCTTGGAAGACCAGCGGTCTAGCCATTAGGCTATCGCAGTTCTGTCGAGCGGAGTCTTACTGCCTGGCGGATACTGCCTGACTGACAGACTGACTCACTGACTGACTGATACTGACTGACTGACTCACTGACTGACCGAGACTGACTGACTAACTGCCTGACTGACTGAGACTGGACTGACTGACTGACTGACTGACTGACTGATTAACTGACTGACTGAGACTGACTGACTGACTGCTTGACTCTCTGACTGGCTATTTCACTGACTGACTGAATGACTAAATGGCTGACTGACACTGACTGACTGACTGCTTGACTACCTGACTGACTGCTTGACTGACTAACTGACTGGACAGGACTGACCGACTGACTGACTGACTAACTGACTGAATAAGGATGACTGACAGACTGACTGAATAAGGCTGACAGACTGACTGACTGACAGACTGACTGAATAAGGCTGACCGACTGACTGACTGCCTGACTGACTGACTGACTGAATGACTGACTGACTGACTGACCGAGACTGACTGACTGACTGACTGAGACTGGACTGGACTGACTGACTGACTGACTGACTGAGACTGACTGACTGCTTTAGTGACTAACTGACTGCACAGGACTGACCGACTGACTGACTGACTGACTGCCTGACTGACTGACTGACTGAGACTAAATGACTGACTGCTTGACTGACTGGCTGAAGGACTAACTGACTGACTGAGTGACTGACTGACTGACTTCGCAAAAGGGAAAAATAAAAAAAAGAATTATAAAATTAGAAAAAAATATTTGCATTTAAGATTTCCTTTCCGGCCGGGACTCGAACCCAGTACCACGCGCTAGGAACCCAACGGTCTAGCCATTAGGCTATCGGAGCTCTGTCGATGGAAGTCTTAAATATAATAAAAACAAAAAATGCACCTTGATAATTATTGATTCAAACACTTTGAAATTTACAGGTCGAATAATTAAACTGACTCAGAATTTTTCTCCCTACATAAATAATCAATATTCGCAAAAGAGAAAAATTAAAAAAAAAAGAAGAAGAAATTTCAAATTAGAAACTAAAAATATACATTGAAGATTTTCGTTCAGGCTGGGACTCGACCCCAGGGCCACTCGCTTGGAAGCCTAACACTCTAGCCATTAGTCTATGGGAGCTCTGTCGGTGGGAGTTTTAAATATAATAAAAACAAAAAATGCACCTTGGTAATTGTTTATTTAAACACTTTGAAATCTTCGTGTCGAAAAATTAAACTGACTCAGAATTTTCTTCCCTACATAAATAATCAATAATTGCAAAGGAAAGAAATTGAAAAAAAAAAGAATTTTCAAATTAGAAAAGAAATATATACATTGAAGATATTCGCTCCGGCTGGGACTCGAACCCAGGCCACTCGCTTGGAAGACCAGCGGTCTAGCCATTAGGCTATCGGAGTTCTGTCGAGCGGAGTCTTACTGCCTGACTGATACTGCCTGACTGACAGACTGACTCACTGACTGACTGATACTGACTGACTGACTCACTGACTGACCGAGACTGACTGACTGAGACTGGACTGGACTGACTGACTGACTGACTGACTGAGACTGACTGACTGCTTTAGTGACTAACTGACTGCACAGGACTGACCGACTGACTGACTGACTGACTGCCTGACTGACTGACTGACTGACTGCCTGACTGACTGAGACTAAATGACTGACTGCTTGACTGACTGGCTGAAGGACTAACTGACTGACTGAGTGACTGACTGACTGGACTGACTGACTGAGACTGAATGACTGAGTGCTTGACTGATTGACTGTCAGACTGACTGACTGACTTCGCAAAAGGGGAAAATAAAAAAAAAAGAATTATAAAATTAGAAAAAAATATTTGCATTTAAGATTTCCTTTCCGGCTGGGATTTGAACCCAGGGCGACACTCATGGAAGCCCAACGCTCTCGCCAATATACTATCGGATCTCTGTTGATCGGTGTCTTAATTATAATAAAAACAAAAAATGCACCTTAGTAATTATTGATCTAAAATCTTCGAAATCTAAAGGTCGAATGATTAAACTGACTCAGAATTTTCTTCCGTACATAAATAATCCATATTTGCAAAAGAAAGAAATTGAAAAAAAAAAGAATCTTCAAATTAGAAGAGAAATATATACATGGAAGATTTTCGTTCCGGCCGGGACTCGAACCCAGTACCACGCGCTTGGAACCCAACGGTCTAGCCATTAGGCTATCGGAGCTCTGTCGATGGAAGTCTTAAATATAATAAAAACAAAAAATGCACCTTGGTAATTATTGATTCAAACACTTTGAAATTTACAGGTCGAATAATTAAACTGACTCAGAATTTTTCTCCCTACATAAATAATCAATATTCGCAAAAGAGAAAAATTAAAAAAAAAGAAGAAGAAATTTCAAATTAGAAACTAAAAGTATACATTGAAGATTTTCGTTCAGGCTGGGACTCGAACCCAGGGCCACTCGCTTGGAAGCCTAACACTCTAGCCATTAGTCTATGGGAGCTCTGTCGGTGGGAGTTTTAAATATAATAAAAACAAAAAATGCACCTTGGTAATTGTTTATTTAAACACTTTGAAATCTTTGTGTCGAAAAATTAAACTGACTCAGAATTTTCTTCCCTACATAAATAATCAATAATTGCAAAGGAAAGAAATTGAAAAAAAAAAATTTCAAATTAGAAAAGAAATATATACATTGAAGATATTCGCTCCAGCTGGGACTCGAACCCAGGTCACTCGCTTGGAAGACCAGCGGTCTAGCCATTATTCTATCGGAGTTCTGTCGAGCGGAGTCTTACTGCCTGACTGATACTGCCTGACTGACAGACTGACTCACTGACTGACTGATACTGACTGACTGACTCACTGACTGACCGAGACTGACTGACTAACTGCCTGACTGACTGAGACTGGACTGACTGACTGACTGACTGACTGACTGACTGACTGACTGACTAACTGACTGACTGAGACTGACTGACTGACTGCTTGACTCTCTGACTGGCTATTTCACTGACTGACTGAATGACTAAATGACTGACTGACACTGACTGACTGACTGCTTGACTACCTGACTGACTGCTTGACTGACTAACTGACTGGACAGGACTGACCGACTGACTGACTGACAGACTGACTGAATAAGGATGACTGACAGACTGACTGAATAAGGCTGACTGACTGACAGACTGACTGAATAAGGCTGACCGACTGACTGACTGCCTGACTGACTGACTGACTGAATGACTGACTGACTGACTGACCGAGACTGAGTGACTGACTGACTGAGACTGGACTGGACTGACTGACTGACTGACTGACTGAGACTGACTGACTGCTTTAGTGACTAACTGACTGCACAGGACTGACCGACTGACTGACTGACTGACTGCCTGACTGACTGACTGACTGAATGACTGACTGACTGAGACTAAATGACTGACTGCTTGACTGACTGGCTGAAGGACTAACTGACTGACTGAGTGACTGACTGACTGGACTGACTGACTGAGACTGAATGACTGAGTGCTTGACTGATTGACTGTCAGACTGACTGACTGACTTCGCAAAAGGGGAAAATAAAAAAAAAAGAATTATAAAATTAGAAAAAAATATTTGCATTTAAGATTTCCTTTCCGGCTGGGATTTGAACCCAGGGCGACACTCATGGAAGCCCAACGCTCTCGCCAATATACTATCGGATCTTTGTTGATCGGTGTCTTAATTATAATAAAAACAAAAAATGCACCTTAGTAATTATTGATCTAAAATCTTTGAAATCTAAAGGTCGAATGATTAAACTGACTCAGAATTTTCTTCCGTACATAAATAATCCATATTTGCAAAAGAAAGAAATTGAAAAAAAAAAGAATCTTCAAATTAGAAGAGAAATATATACATGGAAGATTTTCGTTCCGGCCGGGACTCGAACCCAGTACCACGCGCTTGGAACCTAACGGTCTAGCCATTAGGCTATCGGAGCTCTGTCGATGGAAGTCTTAAATATAATAAAAACAAAAAATGCACCTTGGTAATTATTGATTCAAACACTTTGAAATTTACAGGTCGAATAATTAAACTGACTCAGAATTTTTCTCCCTACATAAATAATCAATATTCGCAAAAGAGAAAAATTAAAAAAAAAAGAAGAAGAAATTTCAAATTAGAAACTAAAAGTATACATTGAAGATTTTCGTTCAGGCTGGGACTCGAACCCAGGGCCACTCGCTTGGAAGCCTAACACTCTAGCCATTAGTCTATGGGAGCTCTGTCGGTGGGAGTTTTAAATATAATAAAAACAAAAAATGCACCTTGGTAATTGTTTATTTAAACACTTTGAAATCTTCGTGTCGAAAAATTAAACTGACTCAGAATTTTCTTCCCTACATAAATAATCAATAATTGCAAAGGAAAGAAATTGAAAAAAAAAGAATTTTCAAATTAGAAAAGAAATATATACATTGAAGATATTCGCTCCGGCTGGGACTCGAACCCAGGCCACTCGCTTGGAAGACCAGCGGTCTAGCCATTAGGCTATCGGAGTTCTGTCGAGCGGAGTCTTACTGCCTGGCGGATACTGCCTGACTGACAGACTGACTCACTGACTGACTGATACTGACTGACTGACTCACTGACTGACCGAGACTGACTGACTAACTGCCTGACTGACTGAGACTGGACTGACTGACTGACTGACTGACTGACTGATTAACTGACTGACTGAGACTGACTGACTGACTGCTTGACTCTCTGACTGGCTATTTCACTGACTGACTGAATGACTAAATGACTGACTGACACTGACTGACTGACTGCTTGACTACCTGACTGACTGCTTGACTGACTAACTGACTGGACAGGACTGACCGACTGACTGACTGACTAACTGACTGAATAAGGATGACTGACAGACTGACTGAATAAGGCTGACTGACTGACTGACTGACAGACTGACTGAATAAGGCTGACCGACTGACTGACTGCCTGACTGACTGACTGACTGAATGACTGACTGACTGACTGACCGAGACTGACTGACTGACTGACTGAGACTGGACTGGACTGACTGACTGACTGACTGACTGAGACTGACTGACTGCTTTAGTGACTAACTGACTGCACAGGACTGACCGACTGACTGACTGACTGACTGCCTGACTGACTGACTGACTGAATGACTGACTGACTGAGACTAAATGACTGACTGCTTGATTGACTGGCTGAAGGACTAACTGACTGACTGAGTGACTGACTGACTGACTTCGCAAAAGGGAAAAATAAAAAAAAGAATTATAAAATTAGAAAAAAATATTTGCATTTAAGATTTCCTTTCCGGCCGGGACTCGAACCCAGTACCACGCGCTAGGAACCCAACGGTCTAGCCATTAGGCTATCGGAGCTCTGTCGATGGAAGTCTTAAATATAATAAAAACAAAAAATGCACCTTGATAATTATTGATTCAAACACTTTGAAATTTACAGGTCGAATAATTAAACTGACTCAGAATTTTTCTCCCTACATAAATAATCAATATTCGCAAAAGAGAAAAATTAAAAAAAAAAAGAAGAAGAAATTTCAAATTAGAAACTAAAAGTATACATTGAAGATTTTCGTTCAGGCTGGGACTCGACCCCAGGGCCACTCGCTTGGAAGCCTAACACTCTAGCCATTAGTCTATGGGAGCTCTGTCGGTGGGAGTTTTAAATATAATAAAAACAAAAAATGCACCTTGGTAATTGTTTATTTAAACACTTTGAAATCTTCGTGTCGAAAAATTAAACTGACTCAGAATTTTCTTCCCTACATAAATAATCAATAATTGCAAAGGAAAGAAATTGAAAAAAAAAAAGAATTTTCAAATTAGAAAAGAAATATATACATTGAAGATATTCGCTCCGGCTGGGACTCGAACCCAGGCCACTCGCTTGGAAGACCAGCGGTCTAGCCATTAGGCTATCGGAGTTCTGTCGAGCGGAGTCTTACTGCCTGACTGATACTGCCTGACTGACAGACTGACTCACTGACTGACTGATACTGACTGACTGACTCACTGACTGACCGAGACTGACTGACTAACTGCCTGACTGACTGAGACTGGACTGACTGACTGACTGACTGACTGACTGACTAACTGACTGACTGAGACTGACTGACTGACTGCTTGACTCTCTGACTGGCTATTTCACTGACTGACTGAATGACTAAATGACTGACTGACACTGACTGACTGACTGCTTGACTACCTGACTGACTGCTTGACTGACTAACTGACTGGACAGGACTGACCGACTGACTGACTGACAGACTGACTGAATAAGGATGACTGACAGACTGACTGAATAAGGCTGACTGACTGACTGACTGACAGACTGACTGAATAAGGCTGACCGACTGACTGACTGCCTGACTGACTGACTGAATGACTGACTGACTGACTGACCGAGACTGACTGACTGAGACTGGACTGGACTGACTGACTGACTGACTGACTGAGACTGACTGACTGCTTTAGTGACTAACTGACTGCACAGGACTGACCGACTGACTGACTGACTGACTGCCTGACTGACTGACTGACTGAATGACTGACTGACTGAGACTAAATGACTGACTGCTTGACTGACTGGCTGAAGGACTAACTGACTGACTGAGTGACTGACTGACTGGACTGACTGACTGAGACTGAATGACTGAGTGCTTGACTGATTGACTGTCAGACTGACTGACTGACTTCGCAAAAGGGGAAAATAAAAAAAAAAGAATTATAAAATTAGAAAAAAATATTTGCATTTAAGATTTCCTTTCCGGCTGGGATTTGAACCCAGGGCGACACTCATGGAAGCCCAACGCTCTCGCCAATATACTATCGGATCTCTGTTGAGCGGTGTCTTAATTATAATAAAAACAAAAAATGCACCTTAGTAATTATTGATCTAAAATCTTTGAAATCTGAAGGTCGAATGATTAAACTGACTCAGAATTTTCTTCCGTACATAAATAATCCATATTTGCAAAAGAAAGAAATTGAAAAAAAAAAGAATCTTCAAATTAGAAGAGAAATATATACATGGAAGATTTTCGTTCCGGCCGGGACTCGAACCCAGTACCACGCGCTTGGAACCCAACGGTCTAGCCATTAGGCTATCGGAGCTCTGTCGATGGAAGTCTTAAATATAATAAAAACAAAAAATGCACCTTGGTAATTATTGATTCAAACACTTTGAAATTTACAGGTCGAATAATTAAACTGACTCAGAATTTTTCTCCCTACATAAATAATCAATATTCGCAAAAGAGAAAAATTAAAAAAAAAGAAGAAGAAATTTCAAATTAGAAACTAAAAGTATACATTGAAGATTTTCGTTCAGGCTGGGACTCGAACCCAGGGCCACTCGCTTGGAAGCCTAACACTCTAGCCATTAGTCTATGGGAGCTCTGTCGGTGGGAGTTTTAAATATAATAAAAACAAAAAATGCACCTTGGTAATTGTTTATTTAAACACTTTGAAATCTTCGTGTCGAAAAATTAAACTGACTCAGAATTTTCTTCCCTACATAAATAATCAATAATTGCAAAGGAAAGAAATTGAAAAAAAAAAAATTTCAAATTAGAAAAGAAATATATACATTGAAGATATTCGCTCCAGCTGGGACTCGAACCCAGGCCACTCGCTTGGAAGACCAGCGGTCTAGCCATTAGGCTATCGGAGTTCTGTCGAGCGGAGTCTTACTGCCTGACTGATACTGCCTGACTGACAGACTGACTCACTGACTGACTGATACTGACTGACTGACTCACTGACTGACCGAGACTGACTGACTAACTGCCTGACTGACTGAGACTGGACTGACTGACTGACTGACTGACTGACTGACTGACTGACTGACTAACTGACTGACTGAGACTGACTGACTGACTGCTTGACTCTCTGACTGGCTATTTCACTGACTGACTGAATGACTAAATGACTGACTGACACTGACTGACTGACTGCTTGACTACCTGACTGACTGCTTGACTGACTAACTGACTGGACAGGACTGACCGACTGACTGACTGACAGACTGACTGAATAAGGATGACTGACAGACTGACTGAATAAGGCTGACTGACTGACAGACTGACTGAATAAGGCTGACCGACTGACTGACTGCCTGACTGACTGACTGACTGAATGACTGACTGACTGACTGACCGAGACTGAGTGACTGACTGACTGAGACTGGACTGGACTGACTGACTGACTGACTGACTGAGACTGACTGACTGCTTTAGTGACTAACTGACTGCACAGGACTGACCGACTGACTGACTGACTGACTGCCTGACTGACTGACTGACTGAATGACTGACTGACTGAGACTAAATGACTGACTGCTTGACTGACTGGCTGAAGGACTAACTGACTGACTGAGTGACTGACTGACTGGACTGACTGACTGAGACTGAATGACTGAGTGCTTGACTGATTGACTGTCAGACTGACTGACTGACTTCGCAAAAGGGGAAAATAAAAAAAAAAGAATTATAAAATTAGAAAAAAATATTTGCATTTAAGATTTCCTTTCCGGCTGGGATTTGAACCCAGGGCGACACTCATGGAAGCCCAACGCTCTCGCCAATATACTATCGGATCTTTGTTGATCGGTGTCTTAATTATAATAAAAACAAAAAATGCACCTTAGTAATTATTGATCTAAAATCTTTGAAATCTAAAGGTCGAATGATTAAACTGACTCAGAATTTTCTTCCGTACATAAATAATCCATATTTGCAAAAGAAAGAAATTGAAAAAAAAAAGAATCTTCAAATTAGAAGAGAAATATATACATGGAAGATTTTCGTTCCGGCCGGGACTCGAACCCAGTACCACGCGCTTGGAACCTAACGGTCTAGCCATTAGGCTATCGGAGCTCTGTCGATGGAAGTCTTAAATATAATAAAAACAAAAAATGCACCTTGGTAATTATTGATTCAAACACTTTGAAATTTACAGGTCGAATAATTAAACTGACTCAGAATTTTTCTCCCTACATAAATAATCAATATTCGCAAAAGAGAAAAATTAAAAAAAAAAGAAGAAGAAATTTCAAATTAGAAACTAAAAGTATACATTGAAGATTTTCGTTCAGGCTGGGACTCGAACCCAGGGCCACTCGCTTGGAAGCCTAACACTCTAGCCATTAGTCTATGGGAGCTCTGTCGGTGGGAGTTTTAAATATAATAAAAACAAAAAATGCACCTTGGTAATTGTTTATTTAAACACTTTGAAATCTTCGTGTCGAAAAATTAAACTGACTCAGAATTTTCTTCCCTACATAAATAATCAATAATTGCAAAGGAAAGAAATTGAAAAAAAAAAAAATTTCAAATTAGAAAAGAAATATATACATTGAAGATATTCGCTCCAGCTGGGACTCGAACCCAGGCCACTCGCTTGGAAGACCAGCGGTCTAGCCATTAGGCTATCGGAGTTCTGTCGAGCGGAGTCTTACTGCCTGACTGATACTGCCTGACTGACAGACTGACTCACTGACTGACTGATACTGACTGACTGACTCACTGACTGACCGAGACTGACTGACTAACTGCCTCACTGACTGAGACTGGACTGACTGACTGACTGACTGACTGACTGACTAACTGACTGACTGAGACTGACTGACTGACTGCTCGACTCTCTGACTGGCTATTTCACTGACTGACTGAATGACTAAATGACTGACTGACACTGACTGACTGACTGTTTGACTACCTGACTGACTGCTTGACTGACTAACTGACTGGACAGGACTGACCGACTGACTGACTGACAGACTGACTGAATAAGGATGACTGACAGACTGACTGAATAAGGCTGACTGACTGACAGACTGACTGAATAAGGCTGACCGACTGACTGAGTGCCTGACTGACTGACTGACTGAATGACTGACTGACTGACTGACCGAGACTGACTGACTGACTGACTGAGACTGGACTGGACTGACTGACTGACTGACTGACTGAGACTGACTGACTGCTTTAGTGACTAACTGACTGCACAGGACTGACCGACTGACTGACTGACTGACTGCCTGACTGACTGACTGACTGAATGACTGACTGACTGAGACTAAATGACTGACTGCTTGACTGACTGGCTGAAGGACTAACTGACTGACTGAGTGACTGACTGACTGGACTGACTGACTGAGACTGAATGACTGAGTGCTTGACTGATTGACTGTCAGACTGACTGACTGACTTCGCAAAAGGGAAAAATAAAAAAAAAAAGAATTATAAAATTAGAAAAAAATATTTGCATTTAAGATTTCCTTTCCGGCTGGGATTTGAACCCAGGGCGACACTCATGGAAGCCCAACGCTCGCGCCAATATACTATCGGATCTCTGTTGATCGGTGTCTTAATTATAATAAAAACAAAAAATGCACCTTAGTAATTATTGATCTAAAATCTTTGAAATCTAAAGGTCGAATGATTAAACTGACTCAGAATTTTCTTCCGTACATAAATAATCCATATTTGCAAAAGAAAGAAATTGAAAAAAAAAAGAATCTTCAAATTAGAAGAAAAATATATACATGGACGATTTTCGTTCCGGCCGGGACTCGAACCCAGTACCACGCGCTTGGAACCCAACGGTCTAGCCATTAGGCTATCGGAGCTCTGTCGATGGAAGTCTTAAATATAATAAAAACAAAAAATGCACCTTGGTAATTATTGATTCAAACACTTTGAAATTTACAGGTCGAATAATTAAACTGACTCAGAATTTTTCTCCCTACATAAATAATCAATATTCGCAAAAGAGAAAAATTAAAAAAAAAAGAAGAAGAAATTTCAAATTAGAAACTAAAAGTATACATTGAAGATTTTCGTTCAGGCTGGGACTCGAACCCAGGGCCACTCGCTTGGAAGCCTAACACTCTAGCCATTAGTCGATGGGAGCTCTGTCGGTGGGAGTTTTAAATATAATAAAAACAAAAAATGCACCTTGGTAATTGTTTATTTAAACACTTTGAAATCTTCGTGTCGAAAAATTAAACTGACTCAGAATTTTCTTCCCTACATAAATAATCAATAATTGCAAAGGAAAGAAATTGAAAAAAAAAAAGAATTTTCAAATTAGAAAAGAAATATATACATTGAAGATATTCGCTCCGGCTGGGACTCGAACCCAGGACACTCGCTTGGAAGACCAGCGGTCTAGCCATTAGGCTATCGGAGTTCTGTCGAGCGGAGTCTTACTGCCTGACTGATACTGCCTGACTGACAGACTGACTCACTGACTGACTGATACTGACTGACTGACTCACTGACTGACCGAGACTGACTGACTAACTGCCTGACTGACTGAGACTGGACTGACTGACTGACTGACTGACTGACTGACTAACTGACTGACTGAGACTGACTGACTGACTGCTTGACTCTCTGACTGGCTATTTCACTGACTGACTGAATGACTAAATGACTGACTGACACTGACTGACTGACTGCTTGACTACCTGACTGACTGCTTGACTGACTAACTGACTGGACAGGACTGACCGACTGACTGACTGACAGACTGACTGAATAAGGATGACTGACAGACTGACTGAATAAGGCTGACTGACTGACAGACTGACTGAATAAGGCTGACCGACTGACTGACTGCCTGACTGACTGACTGACTGAATGACTGACTGACTGACTGACCGAGACTGACTGACTGACTGACTGAGACTGGACTGGACTGACTGACTGACTGAGACTGACTGACTGCTTTAGTGACTAACTGACTGCACAGGACTGACCGACTGACTGACTGACTGACTGCCTGAGTGACTGACTGACTGAATGACTGACTGACTGAGACTAAATGACTGACTGCTTGACTGACTGGCTGAAGGACTAACTGACTGACTGAGTGACTGACTGACTGGACTGACTGACTGAGACTGAATGACTGAGTGCTTGACTGATTGACTGTCAGACTGACTGACTGACTTCGCAAAAGGGAAAAAAAAAAAGAATTATAAAATTAGAAAAAAATATTTGCATTTAAGATTTCCTTTCCGGCTGGGATTTGAACCCAGGGCGACACTCATGGAAGCCCAACGCTCGCGCCAATATACTATCGGATCTCTGTTGATCGGTGTCTTAATTATAATAAAAACAAAAAATGCACCTTAGTAATTATTGATCTAAAATCTTTGAAATCTAAAGGTCGAATGATTAAACTGACTCAGAATTTTCTTCCGTACATAAATAATCCATATTTGCAAAAGAAAGAAATTGAAAAAAAAAAGAATCTTCAAATTAGAAGAGAAATATATACATGGAAGATTTTCGTTCCGGCCGGGTCTCGAACCCAGTACCACGCGCTTGGAACCCAACGGTCTAGCCATTAGGCTATCGGAGCTCTGTCGATGGAAGTCTTAAATATAATAAAAACAAAAAATGCACCTTGGTAATTATTGATTCAAACACTTTGAAATTTACAGGTCGAATAATTAAACTGACTCAGAATTTTTCTCCCTACATAAATAATCAATATTCGCAAAAGAGAAAAATTAAAAAAAAAAGAAGAAGAAATTTCAAATTAGAAACTAAAAGT
The DNA here is from genome assembly GCF_026930045.1 of Uloborus diversus. Classification (NCBI taxonomy): domain Eukaryota; kingdom Metazoa; phylum Arthropoda; class Arachnida; order Araneae; family Uloboridae; genus Uloborus; species Uloborus diversus. Next base: position 172,351 of record NW_026558582.1, on the reverse strand, counting down.
ATACATTGAAGATTTTCGTTCAGGCTGGGACTCGAACCCAGGGCCACTCGCTTGGAAGCCTAACACTCTAGCCATTAGTCTATGGGAGCTCTGTCGGTGGGAGTTTTAAATATAATAAAAACAAAAAATGCACCTTGGTAATTGTTTATTTAAACACTTTGAAATCTTCGTGTCGAAAAATTAAACTGACTCAGAATTTTCTTCCCTACATAAATAATCAATAATTGCAAAGGAAAGAAATTGAAAAAAAAAAGAATTTTCAAATTAGAAAAGAAATATATGCATTGAAGATATTCGCTCCGGCTGGGACTCGAACCCAGGACACTCGCTTGGAAGACCAGCGGTCTAGCCATTAGGCTATCGGAGTTCTGTCGAGCGGAGTCTTACTGCCTGACTGACAGACTGACTCACTGACTGACTGATACTGACTGACTGACTCACTGACTGACCGAGACTGACTGACTAACTGCCTGACTGACTGAGACTGGACTGACTGACTGACTGACTGACTGACTGACTAACTGACTGACTGACTGACTGCTTGACTCTCTGACTGGCTATTTCACTGACTGACTGAATGACTAAATGACTGACTGACACTGACTGACTGACTGCTTGACTACCTGACTGACTGCTTGACTGACTAACTGACTGGACAGGACTGACCGACTGACTGACTGACAGACTGACTGAATAAGGATGACTGACAGACTGACTGAATAAGGCTGACTGACTGACTGACTGACAGACTGACTGAATAAGGCTGACCGACTGACTGACTGAATGACTGACTGACTGACTGAATGACTGACTGACTGACTGACCGAGACTGACTGACTGACTGACTGAGACTGGACTGGACTGACTGACTGACTGACTGACTGAGACTGACTGACTGCTTTAGTGACTAACTGACTGCACAGGACTGACCGACTGACTGACTGACTGACTGCCTGACTGACTGACTGACTGACTGACTGACTGACTGAGACTAAATGACTGACTGCTTGACTGACTGGCTGAAGGACTAACTGACTGACTGAGTGACTGACTGACTGGACTGACTGACTGAGACTGAGTGCTTGACTGATTGACTGTCATACTGACTGACTGACTTCGCAAAAGGGAAAAATAAAAAAAAAAGAATTATAAAATTAGAAAAACATATTTGCATTTAAGATTTCCTTTCCGGCCGGGACTCGAACCCAGTACCACGGGCTAGGAACCCAACGGTCTAGCCATTAGGCTATCGGAGCTCTGTCGATGGAAGTCTTAAATATAATAAAAACAAAAAATGCACCTTTTTAATTATTGATTCAAACACTTTGAAATTTACAGGTCGAATAATTAAACTGACTCAGAATTTTTCTCCCTACATAAATAATCAATATTCGCAAAAGAGAAAAATTAAAAAAAAAAGAAGAAGAAATTTCAAATTAGAAACTAAAAGTATACATTGAAGATTTTCGTTCAGGCTGGGACTCGAACCCAGGGCCACTCGCTTGGAAGCCTAACACTCTAGCCATTAGTCTATGGGAGCTCTGTCGGTGGGAGTTTTAAATATAATAGAAACAAAAAATGCACCTTGGTAATTGTTTATTTAAACACTTTGAAATCTTCGTGTCGAAAAATTAAACTGACTCAGAATTTTCTTCCCTACATAAATAATCAATAATTGCAAAGGAAAGAAATTGAAAAAAAAAGAATTTTCAAATTAGAAAAGAAATATATACATTGATGATATTCGCTCCGGCTGGGACTCGTACGCAGGCCACTCGCTTGGAAGACCAGCGGTCTAGCCATTAGGCTATCGGAGTTCTGTCGAGCGGAGTCTTACTGCCTGACTGATACTGCCTGACTGACAGACTGACTCACTGACTGACTGATACTGACTGACTGACTCACTGACTGACCGAGACTGACTGACTAACTGCATGACTGACTGAGACTGGACTGACTGACTGACTGACTGACTGACTAACTGACTGACTGAGACTGACTGACTGACTGCTTGACTCTCTGACTGGCTATTTCACTGACTGACTGAATGACTAAATGACTGACTGACACTGACTGACTGACTGCTTGACTACCTGACTGACTGCTTGACTGACTAACTGACTGGACAGGACTGACCGACTGACTGACTGACCGACTGACTGACTGACAGACTGACTGAATAAGGCTGACTGACTGACTGACTGACAGACTGACTGAATAAGGCTGACCGACTGACTGACTGCCTGACTGACTGACTGACTGAATGACTGACTGACTGACTGACCGAGACTGACTGACTGACTGACTGAGACTGGACTGGACTGACTGACTGACTGACTGACTAAGACTGACTGACTGCTTTAGTGACTAACTGACTGCACAGGACTGACCGACTGACTGACTGACTGACTGCCTGACTGACTGAATGACTGAATGACTGACTGACTGAGACTAAATGACTGACTGCTTGACTGACTGGCTGAAGGACTAACTGACTGACTGTGTGACTGACTGACTGGACTGACTGACTGAGACTGAATGACTGAGTGCTTGACTGATTGACTGTCAGACTGACTGACTGACTTCGCAAAAGGGAAAAATAAAAAAAAAAGAATTATAAAATTAGAAAAAAATATTTGCATTTAAGATTTCCTTTCCGGCTGGGATTTGAACCCAGGGCGACACTCATGGAAGCCCAACGCTCTCGCCAATATACTATCGGATCTCTGTTGATCGGTGTCTTAATTATAATAAAAACAAAAAATGCACCTTAGTAATTATTGATCTAAAATCTTTGAAATCTAAAGGTCGAATAATTAAACTGACTCAGAATTTTCTTCCGTACATAAATAATCCATATTTGCCAAAGAAAGAAATTGAAAAAAAAAGAATCTTCAAATTAGAAGAGAAATATATACATGGAAGATTTTCGTTCCGGCCGGGACTCGAACCCAGTACCACGCGCTTGGAACCCAACGGTCTAGCCATTAGGCTATCGGAGCTCTGTCGATGGAAGTCTTAAATATAATAAAAACAAAAAATGCACCTTGGTAATTATTGATTCAAACACTTTGAAATTTACAGGTCGAATAATTAAACTGACTCAGAATTTTTCTCCCTACATAAATAATCAATATTCGCAAAAGAGAAAAATAAAAAAAAAAAAAAGAAGAAGAAATTTCAAATTAGAAACTAAAAGTATACATTGAAGATTTTCGTTCAGGCTGGGACTCGAACCCACGGCCACTCGCTTGGAAGCCTAACACTCTAGCCATTAGTCTATGGGAGCTCTGTCGGTGGGAGTTTTAAATATAATAAAAACAAAAAATGCACCTTGGTAATTGTTTATTTAAACACTTTGAAATCTTCGTGTCGAAAAATTAAACTGACTCAGAATTTTCTTCCCTACATAAATAATCAATAATTGCAAAGGAAAGAAATTGAAAAAAAAAAAAGAATTTTCAAATTAGAAAAGAAATATATACATTGAAGATATTCGCTCCGGCTGGGACTCGAACCCAGGCCACTCGCTTGAAAGACCAGCGGTCTAGCCATTAGGCTATCGGAGTTCTGTCGAGCGGAGTCTTACTGCCTGACTGATACTGCCTGACTGACAGACTGACTCACTGACTGACTGATACTGACTGACTGACTCGATGACTGACCGAGACTGACTGACTAACTGCCTGACTGACTGAGACTGGACTGACTGACTGACTGACTGACTAACTGACTGACTGAGACTGACTGACTGACTGCTTGACTCTCTGACTGGCTATTTCACTGACTGACTGAATGACTAAATGACTGACTGACACTGACTGACTGACTGCTTGACTACCTGACTGACTGCTTGACTACCTGACTGACTGCTTGACTGACTAACTGACTGGACAGGACTGACCGACTGACTGACTGACAGACTGACTGAATAAGGATGACTGACAGACTGACTGAATAAGGCTGACTGACTGACTGACTGACAGACTGACTGAATAAGGCTGACCGACTGACTGACTGCCTGACTGACTGACTGACTGAATGACTGACTGACTGACTGACCGAGACTGACTGACTGACTGACTGAGACTGGACTGGACTGACTGACTGACTGACTGACTGAGACTGACTGACTGCTTTAGTGACTAACTGACTGCACAGGACTAACCGACTGACTGACTGACTGACTGCCTGACTGACTGCCTGACTGACTGACTGACTGAATGACTGACTGACTGAGACTAAATGACTGACTGCTTGACTGACTGGCTGACTGAGTGACTGACTGACTGGACTGACTGACTGAGACTGAATGACTGAGTGCTTGACTGATTGACTGTCAGACTGACTGACTGACTTCGCAAAAGGGAAAAATAAAAAAAAAAAGAATTATAAAATTAGAAAAAAATATTTGCATTTAAGATTTCCTTTCCGGCTGGGATTTGAACCCAGGGGGACACTCATGGAAGCCCAACGCTCTCGCCAATATACTATCGGATCTCTGTTGATCGGTGTCTTAATTATAATAAAAACAAAAAATGCACCTTAGTAATTATTGATTTAAAATCTTTGAAATCTAAAGGTCGAATGATTAAACTGACTCAGAATTTTCTTCCGTTCATAAATAATCCATATTTGCAAAAGAAAGAAATTGAAAAAAAAAAGAATCTTCAAATTAGAAGAGAAATATATACATGGAAGATTTTCGTTCCGGCCGGGACTCGAACCCAGTACCACGCGCTTGGAACCCAACGGTCTAGCCATTAGGCTATCGGAGCTCTGTCGATGGAAGTCTTAAATATAATAAAAACAAAAAATGCACCTTGGTAATTATTGATTCAAACACTTTGAAATTTACAGGTCGAATAATTAAACTGACTCAGAATTTTTCCCCCTACATAAATAATCAATATTCGCAAAAGAGAAAAATTAAAAAAAAGAAGAAGAAATTTCAAATTAGAAACTAAAAGTATACATTGAAGATTTTCGTTCAGGCTGGGACTCGAACCCAGGGCCACTCGCTTGGAAGCCTAACACTCTAGCCATTAGTCTATGGGAGCTCTGTCGGTGGGAGTTTTAAATATAATAAAAACAAAAAATGCACCTTGGTAATTGTTTATTTAAACACTTTGAAATCTTCGTGTCGAAAAATTAAACTGACTCAGAATTTTCTTCCCTACATAAATAATCAATAATTGCAAAGGAAAGAAATTGAAAAAAAAAAGAATTTTCAAATTAGAAAAGAAATATATACATTGAAGATATTCGCTCCGGCTGGGACTCGAACCCAGGCCACTCGCTTGGAAGACCAGCGGTCTAGCCATTAGGCTATCGGAGCTCTGTCGAGCGGAGTCTTACTGCCTGACTGATACTGCCTGACTGACAGACTGACTCACTGACTGACTGATACTGACTGACTGACTCACTGACTGACCGAGACTGACTGACTAACTGCCTGACTGACTGAGACTGGACTGACTGACTGACTGACTAACTGACTGACTAACTGACTGACTAACTGACTGACTGAGACTGACTGACTGACTGCTTGACTCTCTGACTGGCTATTTCACTGACTGACTGAATGACTAAATGACTGACTGACACTGACTGACTGACTGCTTGACTACCTGACTGACTGCTTGACTGACTAACTGACTGGACAGGACTGACCGACTGACTGACTGACAGACTGACTGAATAAGGATGACTGACAGACTGACTGAATAAGGCTGACTGACTGACTGACTGACAGACTGACTGAATAAGGCTGACCGACTGACTGACTGCCTGACTGACTGACTGACTGAATGACTGACTGACTGACTGACCGAGACTGACTGACTGACTGACTGAGACTGGACTGGACTGACTGACTGACTGACTGACTGAGACTGACTGACTGCTTTAGTGACTAACTGACTGCACAGGACTGACCGACTGACTGACTGACTGACTGCCTGACTGACTGACTGACTGAATGACTGACTGACTGAGACTAAATGACTGACTGCTTGACTGACTGGCTGAAGGACTAACTGACTGACTGAGTGACTGACTGACTGGACTGACTGACTGAGACTGAATGACTGAGTGCTTGACTGATTGACTGTCAGACTGACTGACTGACTTCGCAAAAGGGAAAAATAAAAAAAAAAGAATTATAAAATAAAATTAGAAAAAAATATTTGCATTTAAGATTTCCTTTCCGGCCGGGACTCGAACCCAGTACCACGCGCTAGGAACCCAACGGTCTAGCCATTAGGCTATCGGAGCTCTGTCGATGGAAGTCTTAAATATAATAAAAACAAAAAATGCACCTTGGTAATTATTGATTCAAACACTTTGAAATTTATAGGTCGAATAATTAAACTGACTCAGAATTTTTCTCCCTACATAAATAATCAATATTCGCAAAAGAGAAAAATTAAAAAAAAAAGAAGAAGAAATTTCAAATTAGAAACTAAAAGTATACATTGAAGATTTTCGTTCAGGCTGGGACTCGAACCCAGGGCCACTCGCTTGGAAGCCTAACACTCTAGCCATTAGTCTATGGGAGCTCTGTCGGTGGGAGTTTTAAATATAATAAAAACAAAAAATGCACCTTGGTAATTGTTTATTTAAACACTTTGAAATCTTCGTGTCGAAAAATTAAACTGACTCAGAATTTTCTTCCCTACATAAATAATCAATAATTGCAAAGGAAAGAAATTGAAAAAAAAAAGAATTTTCAAATTAGAAAAGAAATATATACATTGAAGATATTCGCTCCGGCTGGGACTCGAACCCAGGCCACTCGCTTGGAAGACCAGCGGTCTAGCCATTAGGCTATCGGAGTTCTGTCGAGCGGAGTCTTACTGCCTGACTGATACTGCCTGACTGACAGACTGACTCACTGACTGACTGATACTGACTGACTGATACTGACTGACTGACTCACTGACTGACCGAGACTGACTGACTAACTGCCTGACTGACTGAGACTGGACTGACTGACTGACTGACTAACTGACTGACTAACTGACTGACTGAGACTGACTGACTGACTGCTTGACTCTCTGACTGGCTATTTCACTGACTGACTGAATGACTAAATGACTGACTGACACTGACTGACTGACTGCTTGACTACCTGACTGACTGCTTGACTGACTAACTGACTGGACAGGACTGACCGACTGACTGACTGACAGACTGACTGAATAAGGATGACTGACAGACTGACTGAATAAGGCTGACTGACTGACTGACTGACAGACTGACTGAATAAGGCTGACCGACTGACTGACTGCCTGACTGACTGACTGACTGAATGACTGACTGACTGACTGACCGAGACTGACTGACTGACTGACTGAGACTGGACTGCACTGACTGACTGACTGACTGACTGAGACTGACTGACTGCTTTAGTGACTAACTGACTGCACAGGACTGACCGACTGACTGACTGACTGACTGCCTGACTGACTGACTGACTGAATGACTGAGACTAAATGACTGACTGCTTGACTGACTGGCTGAAGGACTAACTGACTGACTGAGTGACTGACTGACTGGACTGACTGACTGAGACTGAATGACTGAGTGCTTGACTGATTGACTGTCAGACTGACTAACTGACTTCGCAAAAGGGAAAAATAAAAAAAAAGAATTATAAAATTAGAAAAAAATATTTGCATTTAAGATTTCCTTTCCGGCCGGGACTCGAACCCAGTACCACGCGCTAGGAACCCAACGGTCTAGCCATTAGGCTATCGGAGCTCTGTCGATGGAAGTCTTAAATATAATAAAAACAAAAAATGCACCTTGGTAATTATTGATTCAAACACTTTGAAATTTACAGGTCGAATAATTAAACTGACTCAGAATTTTTCTCCCTACATAAATAATCAATATTCGCAAAAGAGAAAAATTAAAAAAAAAAGAAGAAGAAATTTCAAATTAGAAACTAAAAGTATACATTGAAGATTTTCGTTCAGGCTGGGACTCGAACCCAGGGCCACTCGCTTGGAAGCCTAACACTCTAGCCATTAGTCTATGGGAGCTCTGTCGGTGGGAGTTTTAAATATAATAAAAACAAAAAATGCACCTTGGTAATTGTTTATTTAAACACTTTGAAATCTTCGTGTCGAAAAATTAAACTGACTCAGAATTTTCTTCCCTCCATAAATAATCAATAATTGCAAAGGAAAGAAATTGAAAAAAAAAAAGAATTTTCAAATTAGAAAAGAAATATATACATTGAAGATATTCGCTCCGGCTGGGACTCGAACCCAGGCCACTCGCTTGGAAGACCAGCGGTCTAGCCATTAGGGTATCGGAGTTCTGTCGAGCGGAGTCTTACTGCCTGACTGATACTGCCTGACTGACAGACTGACTCACTGACTGACTGATACTGACTGACTGACTCACTGACTGACCGAGACTGACTGACTAACTGCCTGACTGACTGAGACTGGACTGACTGACTGACTGACTGACTGATTGACTAACTGACTGACTGAGACTGACTGACTGACTGCTTGACTCTCTGACTGGCTATTTCACTGACTGACTGAATGACTAAATGACTGACTGACACTGACTGACTGACTGCTTGACTACCTGACTGACTGCTTGACTGACTAACTGACTGGACAGGACTGACCGACTGACTGACTGACAGACTGACTGAATAAGGATGACTGACAGACTGACTGAATAAGGCTGACCGACTGACTGACTGCCTGACTGACTGACTGACTGAATGACTGACTGACTGACTGACCGAGACTGACTGACTGACTGACTGAGACTGGACTGGACTGACTGACTGACTGACTGACTGAGACTGACTGACTGCTTTAGTGACTAACTGACTGCACAGGACTGACCGACTGACTGACTGACTGACTGCCTGACTGACTGACTGACTGAATGACTGACTGACTGAGACTAAATGACTGACTGCTTGACTGACTGGCTGAAGGACTAACTGACTGACTGAGTGACTGACTGACTGGACTGACTGACTGAGACTGAATGACTGAGTGCTTGACTGATTGACTGTCAGACTGACTGACTGACTTCGCAAAAGGGAAAAATAAAAAAAAAGAATTATAAAATTAGAAAAAAATATTTGCATTTAAGATTTCCTTTCCGGCTGGGATTTGAACCCAGGGCGACACTCATGGAAGCCCAACTCTCTCGCCAATATACTATCGGATCTCTGTTGATCGGTGTCTTAATTATAATAAAAACAAAAAATGCACCTTAGTAATTATTGATCTAAAATCTTTGAAATCTAAAGGTCGAATGATTAAACTGACTCAGAATTTTCTTCCGTACATAAATAATCCATCTTTGCAAAAGAAAGAAATTGAAAAGAAAAAGAATCTTCAAATTAGAAGAGAAATATATACATGGAAGATTTTCGTTCCGGCCGGGACTCGAACCCAGTACCACGCGCTTGGAACCCAACGGTCTAGCCATTAGGCTATCGGAGCTCTGTCGATGGAAGTCTTAAATATAATAAAAACAAAAAATGCACCTTGGTAATTATTGATTCAAACACTTTGAAATTTACAGGTCGAATAATTAAACTGACTCAGAATTTTTCTCCCTACATAAATAATCAATATTCGCAAAAGAGAAAAATTTAAAAAAAAAAGAAGAAGAAATTTCAAATTAGAAACTAAAAGTATACATTGAAGATTTTCGTTCAGGCTGGGACTCGAACCCAGGGCCACTCGCTTGGAAGCCTAACACTCTAGCCATTAGTCTATGGGAGCTCTGTCGGTGGGAGTTTTAAATATAATAAAAACAAAAAATGCACCTTGGTAATTGTTTATTTAAACACTTTGAAATCTTCGTGTCGAAAAATTAAACTGACTCAGAATTTTCTTCCCTACATAAATAATCAATAATTGCAAAGGAAAGAAATTGAAAAAAAAAAGAATTTTCAAATTAGAAAAGAAATATATACATTGAAGATATTCGCTCCGGCTGGGACTCGAACCCAGGCCACTCGCTTGGAAGACCAGCGGTCTAGCCATTAGGCTATCGGAGTTCTGTCGAGCGGAGTCTTACTGCCTGACTGATACTGCCTGACTGACAGACTGACTCACTGACTGACTGATACTGACTGACTGACTGACTAACTGCCTGACTGACTGAGACTGGACTGACTGACTGACTGACTGACTGACTGACTAACTGAATGACTGAGACTGACTGACTGACTGCTTGACTCTCTGACTGGCTATTTCACTGACTGACTGAATGAATAAATGACTGACTGACACTGACTGACTGACTGCTTGACTACCTGACTGACTGCTTGACTGACTAACTGACTGGACAGGACTGACCGACTGACTGACTGACAGACTGACTGAATAAGGATGACTGACAGACTGACTGAATAAGGCTGACTGACTGACTGACTGACAGACTGACTGAATAAGGCTGACCGACTGACTGACTGCCTGACTGACTGACTGACTGATTGACTGACTGACTGACTGACCGAGACTGACTGACTGACTGACTGAGACTGGACTGGACTGACTGACTGACTGACTGACTGAGACTGACTGACTGCTTTAGTGACTAACTGACTGCACAGGACTGACCGACTGACTGACTGACTGACTGCCTGACTGACTGACTGACTGAATGACTGACTGACTGACTGACCAAGACTGACTGACTGACTGACTGAGACTGACTGACTGCTTTAGTGACTAACTGACTGCACAGGACTGACCGACTGACTGACTGACTGACTGACTGACTGAATGACTGAGACTAAATGACTGACTGCTTGACTGACTGGCTGAAGGACTAACTGACTGACTGAGTGACTGACTGACTGGACTGACTGACTGAGACTGAATGACTGAGTGCTTGACTGATTGACTGTCAGACTGACTGACTGACTTCGCAAAAGGGAAAAATAAAAAAAAAAAGAATTATAAAATTAGAAAAAAATATTTGCATTTAAGATTTCCTTTCCGGCCGGGACTCGAACCCAGTACCACGCTTTAGGAACCCAACGGTCTAGCCATTAGGCTATCGGAGCTCTGTCGATGGAAGTCTTAAATATAATAAAAACAAAAAATGCACCTTGGTAATTATTGATTCAAACACTTTGAAATTTACAGGTCGAATAATTAAACTGACTCAGAATTTTTCTCCCGACATAAATAATCAATATTCGCAAAAGAGAAAAATTAAAAAAAAAAGAAGAAGAAATTTCAAATTAGAAACTAAAAGTATACATTGAAGATTTTCGTTCAGGCTGGGACTCGAACCCAGGGCCACTCGCTTGGAAGCCTAACACTCTAGCCATTAGTCTATGGGAGCTCTGTCGGTGGGAGTTTTAAATATAATAAAAACAAAAAATGCACCTTGGTAATTGTTTATTTAAACACTTTGAAATCTTCGTGTCGAAAAATTAAACTGACTCAGAATTTTCTTCCCCACATAAATAATCAATAATTGCAAAGGAAAGAAATTGAAAAAAAAAAGAATTTTCAAATTAGAAAAGAAATATATACATTGAAGATATTCGCTCCGGCTGGGACTCGAACCCAGGCCACTCGCTTGGAAGACCAGCGGTCTAGCCATTAGGCTATCGGAGTTCTGTCGAGCGGAGTCTTACTGCCTGACTGATGCTGCCTGACTGACAGACTGACTCACTGACTGACTGATACTGACTGACTGACTCACTGACTGACCGAGACTGACTGACTAACTGCCTGACTGACTGAGACTGGACTGACTGACTGACTGATTAACTGACCGACTGAGACTGACTGACTGACTGCTTGACTCTCTGACTGGCTATTTCACTGACTGACTGAATGACTAAATGACTGACTGACACTGACTGACTGACTGCTTGACTACCTGACTGACTGCTTGACTGACTAACTGACAGGACAGGACTGACCGACTGACTGACTGACAGACTGACTGAATAAGGATGACTGACAGACTGACTGAATAAGGCTGACTGACTGACTGACTGACAGACTGACTGAATAAGGCTGACCAACTGACTGACTGCCTGACTGACTGACTGACTGAATGACTGACTGACTGACTGACCGAGACTGACTGACTGACTGACTGAGACTAGACTGGACTGACTGACTGACTGACTGACTGAGACTGATTGACTGCTTTAGTGACTAACTGACTGCACAGGACTGACCGACTGACTGACTGACTGACTGCCTGACTGACTGACTGACTGAATGACTGACTGACTGAGACTAAATGACTGACTGCTTGACTGACTGGCTGAAGGACTAACTGACTGACTGAGTGACTGACTGACTGGACTGACTGACTGAGACTGAATGACTGAGTACTTGACTGATTGACTGTCAGACTGAATGACTGACTTCGCAAAAGGGAAAAATAAAAAAAAAGAATTATAAAATTAAAAAAAAATTTTTGCAATTAAGATTTCCTTTCCGGCTGGGATTTGAACCCAGGGCGACACTCATGGAAGCCCAACTCTCTCGCCAATATACTATCGGATCTCTGTTGATCGGTGTCTTAATTATAATAAAAACAAAAAATGCACCTTAGTAATTATTGATCTAAAATCTTTGAAATCTAAAGGTCGAATGATTAAACTGACTCAGAATTTTCTTCCGTACATAAATAATCCATCTTTGCAAAAGAAAGAAATTGAAAAGAAAAAGAATCTTCAAATTAGAAGAGAAATATATACATGGAAGATTTTCGTTCCGGCCGGGACTCGAACCCAGTACCACGCGCTTGGAACCCAACGGTCTAGCCATTAGGCTATCGGAGCTCTGTCGATGGAAGTCTTAAATATAATAAAAACAAAAAATGCACCTTGGTAATTATTGATTCAAACACTTTGAAATTTACAGGTCGAATAATTAAACTGACTCAGAATTTTTCTCCCTACATAAATAATCAATATTCGCAAAAGAGAAAAATTTAAAAAAAAAAGAAGAAGAAATTTCAAATTAGAAACTAAAAGTATACATTGAAGATTTTCGTTCAGGCTGGGACTCGAACCCAGGGCCACTCGCTTGGAAGCCTAACACTCTAGCCATTAGTCTATGGGAGCTCTGTCGGTGGGAGTTTTAAATATAATAAAAACAAAAAATGCACCTTGGTAATTGTTTATTTAAACACTTTGAAATCTTCGTGTCGAAAAATTAAACTGACTCAGAATTTTCTTCCCTACATAAATAATCAATAATTGCAAAGGAAAGAAATTGAAAAAAAAGAATTTTCAAATTAGAAAAGAAATATATACATTGAAGATATTCGCTCCGGCTGGGACTCGAACCCAGGCCACCCGCTTGGAAGACCAGCGGTCTAGCCATTAGGCTATCGGAGTTCTGTCGAGCGGAGTCTTACTGCCTGACTGATACTGCCTGACTGACAGACTGACTCACTGACTGACTGATACTGACTGACTGACTCACTGACTGACCGAGACTGACTGACTAACTGCCTGACTGACTGAGACTGGACTGACTGACTGACTGACTGACTGATTGACTAACTGACTGACTGAGACTGACTGACTGACTGCTTGACTCTCTGACTGGCTATTTCACTGACTGACTGAATGACTAAATGACTGACTGACACTGACTGAATGACTAAATGACTGACTGACACTGACTGACTGACTGCTTGACTACCTGACTGACTGCTTGACTGACTAACTGACTGGACAGGACTGACCGACTGACTGACTGACAGACTGACTGAATAAGGATGACTGACAGACTGACTGAATAAGGCTGACCGACTGACTGACTGCCTGACTGACTGAATGACTGACTGACTGACTGACCGAGACTGACTGACTGACTGACTGAGACTGGACTGGACTGACTGACTGACTGACTGATTGAGACTGACTGACTGCTTTAGTGACTAACTGACTGCACAGGACTGACCGACTGACTGACTGACTGACTGCCTGACTGACTGACTGACTGAATGACTGACTGACTGAGACTAAATGACTGACTGCTTGACTGACTGGCTGAAGGACTAACTGACTGACTGAGTGACTGACTGACTGAGACTGAATGACTGAGTGCTTGACTGATTGACTGTCAGACTGACTGACTGACTTCGCAAAAGGGAAAAATAAAAAAAAAAAGAATTATAAAAATAGAAAAAAATATTTGCATTTAAGATTTCCTTTCCGGCCGGGACTCGAACCCAGTACCACGCGCTAGGAACCCAACGGTCTAGCCATTAGGCTATCGGAGCTCTGTCGATGGAAGTCTTAAATATAATAAAAACAAAAAATGCACCTTGGTAATTATTGATTCAAACACTTTGAAATTTACAGGTCGAATAACTAAACTGACTCAGAATTTTTCTCCCTACATAAATAATCAATATTCGCAAAAGAGAAAAATTAAAAAAAAAAGAAGAAGAAATTTCAAATTAGAAACTAAAAGTATACATTGAAGATTTTCGTTCAGGCTGGGACTCGAACCCAGGGCCACTCGCTTGGAAGCCTAACACTCTAGCCATTAGTCTATGGGAGCTCTGTCGGTGGGAGTTTTAAATATAATAAAAACAAAAAATGCACCTTGGTAATTGTTTATTTAAACACTTTGAAATCTTCGTGTCGAAAAATTAAACTGACTCAGAATTTTCTTCCCTACATAAATAATCAATAATTGCAAAGGAAAGAAATTGAAAAAAAAAGAATTTTCAAATTAGAAAAGAAATATATACATTGAAGATATTCGCTCCGGCTGGGACTCGAACCCAGGCCACTCGCTTGGAAGACCAGCGGTCTAGCCATTAGGCTATCGGAGTTCTGTCGAGCGGAGTCTTACTGCCTGACGGATACTGCCTGACTGACAGACTGACTCACTGACTGACTGATACTGACTGACTGACTCACTGACTGACCGAGACTGACTGACTAACTGCCTGACTGACTGAGACTGGACTGACTGACTGACTGACTGACTGACTGATTAACTGACTGACTGAGACTGACTGACTGACTGCTTGACTCTCTGACTGGCTATTTCACTGACTGACTGAATGACTAAATGACTGACTGACACTGACTGACACTGACTGCTTGACTACCTGACTGACTGCTTGACTGACTAACTGACTGGACAGGACTGACCGACTGACTGACTGACAGACTGACTGAATAAGGATGACTGACAGACTGACTGAATAAGGCTGACTGACAGACTGACTGACAGACTGACTGAATAAGGCTGACCGACTGACTGACTGCCTGACTGACTGACTGACTGAATGACTGACTGACTGACTGACCGAGACTGACTGACTGACTGACTGAGACTGGACTGGACTGACTGACTGACTGACTGACTGAGACTGACTGACTGCTTTAGTGACTAACTGACTGCACAGGACTGACCGACTGACTGACTGACTGACTGCCTGACTGACTGACTGACTGAATGACTGACTGACTGAGACTAAATGACTGACTGCTTGACTGACTGGCTGAAGGACTAACTGACTGACTGAGTGACTGACTGACTGACTTCGCAAAAGGGAAAAATAAAAAAAAGAATTATAAAATTAGAAAAAAATATTTGCATTTAAGATTTCCTTTCCGGCCGGGACTCGAACCCAGTACCACGCGCTAGGAACCCAACGGTCTAGCCATTAGGCTATCGGAGCTCTGTCGATGGAAGTCTTAAATATAATAAAAACAAAAAATGCACCTTGATAATTATTGATTCAAACACTTTGAAATTTACAGGTCGAATAATTAAACTGACTCAGAATTTTTCTCCCTACATAAATAATCAATATTCGCAAAAGAGAAAAATTAAAAAAAAAAGAAGAAGAAATTTCAAATTAGAAACTAAAAGTATACATTGAAGATTTTCGTTCAGGCTGGGACTCGAACCCAGGGCCACTCGCTTGGAAGCCTAACACTCTAGCCATTATTCTATGGGAGCTCTGTCGGTGGGAGTTTTAAATATAATAAAAACAAAAAATGCACCTTGGTAATTGTTTATTTAAACACTTTGAAATCTTCGTGTCGAAAAATTAAACTGACTCAGAATTTTCTTCCCTACATAAATAATCAATAATTGCAAAGGAAAGAAATTGAAAAAAAAAAGAATTTTCAAATTAGAAAAGAAATATATACATTGAAGATATTCGCTCCGGCTGGGACTCGAACCCAGGCCACCCGCTTGGAAGACCAGCGGTCTAGCCATTAGGCTATCGGAGTTCTGTCGAGCGGAGTCTTACTGCCTGACTGATACTGCCTGACTGACAGACTGACTCACTGACTGACTGATACTGACTGACTGACTCACTGACTGACCGAGACTGACTGACTAACTGCCTGACTGACTGAGACTGGACTGACTGACTGACTGACTGACTGACTGAGACTGACTGACTGACTGCTTGACTCTCTGACTGGCTATTTCACTGACTGACTGAATGACTAAATGACTGACTGACACTGACTGCCTGACTGCTTGACTACCTGACTGACTGCTTGACTGACTAACTGACTGGACAGGACTGACCGACTGACTGACTGACAGACTGACTGAATAAGGATGACTGACAGACTGACTGAAAGAGGCTGACTGACTGACTGACTGACAGACTGACTGAATAAGGCTGACCGACTGACTGACTGCCTGACTGACTGACTGACTGAATGACTGACTGACTGACTGACCGAGACTGACTGACTGAGACTGGACTGGACTGACTGACTGACTGACTGACTGAGACTGACTGACTGCTTTAGTGACTAACTGACTGCACAGGACTGACCGACTGACTGACTGACTGACTGCCTGACTGACTGACTGACTGAATGACTGACTGACTGAGACTAAATGACTGACTGCTTGACTGACTGGCTGAAGGACTAACTGACTGACTGAGTGACTGACTGACTGGACTGACTGACTGAGACTGAATGACTGAGTGCTTGACTGATTGACTGTCAGACTGACTGACTGACTTCGCAAAAGGGGAAAATAAAAAAAAAGAATTATAAAATTAGAAAAAAATATTTGCATTTAAGATTTCCTTTCCGGCTGGGATTTGAACCCAGGGCGACACTCATGGAAGCCCAACGCTCTCGCCAATATACTATCGGATCTCTGTTGATCGGTGTCTTAATTATAATAAAAACAAAAAATGCACCTTAGTAATTATTGATCTAAAATCTTTGAAATCTAAAGGTCGAAAGATTAAACTGACTCAGAATTTTCTTCCGTACATAAATAATCCATATTTGCAAAAGAAAGAAATTTAAAAAAAAAAGAATCTTCAAATTAGAAGAGAAATATATACATGGAAGATTTTCGTTCCGGCCGGGACTCGAACCCAGTACCACGCGCTTGGAACCTAACGGTCTAGCCATTAGGCTATCGGAGCTCTGTCGATGGAAGTCTTAAATATAATAAAAACAAAAAATGCACCTTGGTAATTATTGATTCAAACACTTTGAAATTTACAGGTCGAATAATTAAACTGACTCAGAATTTTTCTCCCTACATAAATAATCAATATTCGCAAAAGAGAAAAATTAAAAAAAAAAGAAGAAGAAATTTCAAATTAGAAACTAAAAGTATACATTGAAGATTTTCGTTCAGGCTGGGACTCGAACCCAGGGCCACTCGCTTGGAAGCCTAACACTCTAGCCATTAGTCTATGGGAGCTCTGTCGGTGGGAGTTTTAAATATAATAAAAACAAAAAATGCACCTTGGTAATTGTTTATTTAAACACTTTGAAATCTTCGTGTCGAAAAATTAAACTGACTCAGAATTTTCTTCCCTACATAAATAATCAATAATTGCAAAGGAAAGAAATTGAAAAAAAAAAGAATTTTCAAATTAGAAAAGAAATATATACATTGAAGATATTCGCTCCAGCTGGGACTCGAACCCAGGCCACTCGCTTGGAAGACCAGCGGTCTAGCCATTAGGCTATCGGAGTTCTGTCGAGCGGAGTCTTACTGCCTGAGTGATACTGCCTGACTGACAGACTGACTCACTGACTGACTGATACTGACTCACTGACTCACTGACTGACCGAGACTGACTGACTAACTGCCTGACTGACTGAGACTGGACTGACTGACTGACTGACTGACTGACTGACTAACTGACTGACTGAGACTGACTGACTGACTGCTCGACTCTCTGACTGGCTATTTCACTGACTGACTGAATGACTAAATGACTGACTGACACTGACTGACTGACTGCTTGACTACCTGACTGACTGCTTGACTGACTAACTGACTGGACAGGACTGACCAACTGACTGACTGACAGACTGACTGAATAAGGATGACTGACAGACTGACTGAATAAGGCTGACTGACTGACAGACTGACTGAATAAGGCTGACCGACTGACTGAGTGCCTGACTGACTGACTGACTGAATGACTGACTGACTGACTGACCGAGACTGACTGACTGACTGACTGAGACTGGACTGGACTGACTGACTGACTGACTGACTGACTGAGACTGACTGACTGCTTTAGTGACTAACTGACTGCACAGGACTGACCGACTGACTGACTGACTGACTGCCTGACTGACTGACTGACTGAATGACTGACTGACTGAGACTAAATGACTGACTGCTTGACTGACTGGCTGAAGGACTAACTGACTGACTGAGTGACTGACTGACTGGACTGACTGACTGAGACTGAATGACTGAGTGCTTGACTGATTGACTGTCAGACTGACTGACTGACTTCGCAAAAGGGAAAAATAAAAAAAAAAGAATTATAAAATTAGAAAAAAATATTTGCATTTAAGATTTCCTTTCCGGCTGGGATTTGAACCCAGGGCGACACTCATGGAAGCCCAACGCTCGCGCCAATATACTATCGGATCTCTGTTGATCGGTGTCTTAATTATAATAAAAACAAAAAATGCACCTTAGTAATTATTGATCTAAAATCTTTGAAATCTAAAGGTCGAATGATTAAACTGACTCAGAATTTTCTTCCGTACATAAATAATCCATATTTGCAAAAGAAAGAAATTGAAAAAAAAAAGAATCTTCAAATTAGAAGAGAAATATATACATGGACGATTTTCGTTCCGGCCGGGACTCGAACCCAGTACCACGCGCTTGGAACCCAACGGTCTAGCCATTAGGCTATCGGAGCTCTGTCGATGGAAGTCATAAATATAATAAAAACAAAAAATGCACCTTGGTAATTATTGATTCAAACACTTTGAAATTTACAGGTCGAATAATTAAACTGACTCAGAATTTTTCTCCCTACATAAATAATCAATATTCGCAAAAGAGAAAAATTAAAAAAAAAAGAAGAAGAAATTTCAAATTAGAAACTAAAAGTATACATTGAAAATTTTCGTTCAGGCTGGGACTCGAACCCAGGGCCACTCGCTTGGAAGCCTAACACTCTAGCCATTAGTCGATGGGAGCTCTGTCGGTGGGAGTTTTAAATATAATAAAAACAAAAAATGCACCTTGGTAATTGTTTATTTAAACACTTTAAATCTTCGTGTCGAAAAATTAAACTGACTCAGAATTTTCTTCCCTACATAAATAATCAATAATTGCAAAGGAAAGAAATTGAAAAAAAAAGAATTTTCAAATTAGAAAAGAAATATATACATTGAAGATATTCGCTCCGGCTGGGACTCGAACCCAGGACACTCGCTTGGAAGACCAGCGGTCTAGCCATTAGGCTATCGGAGTTCTGTCGAGCGGAGTCTTACTGCCTGACTGATACTGCCTGACTGACAGACTGACTCACTGACTGACTGATACTGACTGACTGACTCACTGACTGACCGAGACTGACTGACTAACTGCCTGACTGACTGAGACTGAACTGACTGACTGACTGACTGACTGACTGACTAACTGACTGACTGAGACTGACTGACTGACTGCTTGACTCTCTGACTGGCTATTTCACTGACTGACTGAATGACTAAATGACTGACTGACACTGACTGACTGACTGCTTGACTACCTGACTGACTGCTTGACTGACTAACTGACTGGACAGGACTGACCGACTGACTGACTGACAGACTGACTGAATAAGGATGACTGACAGACTGACTGAATAAGGCTGACTGACTGACAGACTGACTGAATAAGGCTGACCGACTGACTGAGTGCCTGACTGACTGACTGACTGAATGACTGACTGACTGACTGACCGAGACTGACTGACTGACTGACTGAGACTGAACTGGACTGACTGACTGACTGAGACTGACTGACTGCTTTAGTGACTAACTGACTGCACAGGACTGACCGACTGACTGACTGACTGACTGCCTGACTGACTGACTGACTGAATGACTGACTGACTGAGACTAAATGACTGACTGCTTGACTGACTGGCTGAAGGACTAACTGACTGACTGAGTGACTGGACTGACTGACTGAGACTGAATGACTGAGTGCTTGACTGATTGACTGTCATACTGACTGACTGACTTCGCAAAAGGGAAAAAGAAAAAAAAAGAATTATAAAATTAGAAAAAAATATTTGCATTTAAGATTTTCTTTCCGGCCGGGACTCGAACCCAGTACCACGGGCTAGGAACCCAACGGTCTAGCCATTAGGCTATCGGAGCTCTGTCGATGGAAGTCTTAAATATAATAAAAACAAAAAATGCACCTTGGTAATTATTGATTCAAACACTTTGAAATTTACAGGTCGAATAATTAAACTGACTCAGAATTTTTCTCCCTACATAAATAATCAATATTCGCAAAAGAGAAAAATTAAAAAAAAAAGAAGAAGAAATTTCAAATTAGAAACTAAAAGTATACATTGAAGATTTTCGTTCAGGCTGGGACTCGAACCCAGGGCCACTCGCTTGGAAGCCTAACACTCTAGCCATTAGTCTATGGGAGCTCTGTCGGTGGGAGTTTTAAATATAATAAAAACAAAAAATGCACCTTGGTAATTGTTTATTTAAACACTTTGAAATCTTCGTGTCGAAAAATTAAACTGACTCAGAATTTTCTTCCCTACATAAATAATCAATAATTGCAAAGGAAAGAAATTGAAAAAAAAAAAGAATTTTCAAATTAGAAAAGAAATATATACATTGAAGATATTCGCTCCGGCTGGGACTCGAACCCAGGCCACTCGCTTGGAAGACCAGCGGTCTAGCCATTAGGCTATCGGAGTTCTGTCGAGCGGAGTCTTACTGCCTGACTGATACTGCCTGACTGACAGACTGACTCACTGACTGACTGATACTGACTGACTGACTCACTGACTGACCGAGACTGACTGACTAACTGCCTGACTGACTGAGACTGGACTGACTGACTGACTGACTGACTGACTGACTAACTGACTGACTGAGACTGACTGACTGACTGCTTGACTCTCTGACTGTCTATTTCACTGACTGACTGAATGACTAAATGACTGACTGACACTGACTGACTGACTGCTTGACTACCTGACTGACTGCTTGACTGACTAACTGACTGGACAGGACTGACCGACTGACTGACTGACAGACTGACTGAATAAGGATGACTGACAGACTGACTGAATAAGGCTGACTGACTGACTGACTGACAGACTGACTGAATAAGGCTGACCGACTGACTGACTGCCTGACTGACTGACTGACTGAATGACTGACTGACTGACTGACCGAGACTGACTGACTGACTGACTGAGACTGGACTGGACTGACTGACTGACTGAGACTGACTGACTGCTTTAGTGACTAACTGACTGCACAGGACTGACCGACTGACTGACTGACTGACTGCCTGACTGCCTGACTGACTGAATGACTGACTGACTGAGACTAAATGACTGACTGCTTGACTGACTGGCTGAAGGACTAACTGACTGACTGAGTGACTGACTGACTGGACTGACTGACTGAGACTGAATGACTGAGTGCTTGACTGATTGACTGTCAGACTGACTGACTGACTTCGCAAATGGGAAAAATAAAAAAAAAGAATTATAAAATAAGAAAAAAATATTTGCATTTAAGATTTCCTTTCCGGCTGGGATTTGAACCCAGGGCGACACTCATGGAAGCCCAACGCTCTCGCCAATATACTATCGGATCTCTGTTGATCGGTGTCTTAATTATAATAAAAACAAAAAATGCACCTTAGTAATTATTGATCTAAAATCTTTGAAATCTAAAGGTCGAATGATTAAACTGACTCAGAATTTTCTTCCGTACATAAATAATCCATATTTGCAAAAGAAAGAAATTGAAAAAAAAAAGAATCTTCAAATTAGAAGAGAAATATATACATGGAAGATTTTCGTTCCGGCCGGGACTCGAACCCAGTACCACGCGCTTGGAACCCAACGGTCTAGCCATTAGGCTATCGGAGCTCTGTCGATGGCAGTCTTAAATATAATAAAAACAAAAAATGCACCTTGGTAATTATTGATTCAAACACTTTGAAATTTACAGGTCGAATAATTAAACTGACTCAGAATTTTTCTCCCTACATAAATAATCAATATTCGCAAAAGAGAAAAATTAAAAAAAAAAGAAGAAGAAATTTCAAATTAGAAACTAAAAGTATACATTGAAGATTTTCGTTCAGGCTGGGACTCGAACCCAGGGCCACTCGCTTGGAAGCCTAACACTCTAGCCATTAGTCTATGGGAGCTCTGTCGGTGGGAGTTTTAAATATAATAAAAACAAAAAATGCACCTTGGTAATTGTTTATTTAAACACTTTGAAATCTTCGTGTCGAAAAATTAAACTGACTCAGAATTTTCTTCCCTACATAAATAATCAATAATTGCAAAGGAAAGAAATTGAAAAAAAAAGAATTTTCAAATTAGAAAAGAAATATATACATTGAAGATATTCGCTCCGGCTGGGACTCGAACCCAGGCCACTCGCTTGGAAGACCAGCGGTCTAGCCATTAGGCTATCGGAGTTCTGTCGAGCGGAGTCTTACTGCCTGACTGATACTGCCTGACTGACAGACTGACTCACTGACTGACTGATACTGACTGACTGACTCACTGACTGACCGAGACTGACTGACTAACTGCCTGACTGACTGAGACTGGACTGACTGACTGACTGACTAACTGACTGACTGAGACTGACTGACTGACTGCTTGACTCTCTGACTGGCTATTTCACTGACTGACTGAATGACTAAATGACTGACTGACACTGACTGACTGACTGCTTGACTACCTGACTGACTGCTTGACTGACTAACTGACTGGACAGGACTGACCGACTGACTGACTGACAGACTGACTGAATAAGGATGACTGACAGACTGACTGAATAAGGCTGACTGACTGACTGACTGACAGACTGACTGAATAAGGCTGACCGACTGACTGACTGCCTGACTGACTGACTGACTGAATGACTGACTGACTGACTGACCGAGACTGACTGACTGACTGACTGAGACTGGACTGGACTGACTGACTGACTGACTGACTGAGACTGACTGACAGCTTTAGTGACTAACTGACTGCACAGGACTGACCGACTGACTGACTGACTGACTGCCTGACTGACTGACTGACTGAATGACTGACTGACTGATACTAAATGACTGACTGCTTGACTGACTGGCTGAAGGACTAACTGACTGACTGAGTGACTGACTGACTGGACTGAATGACTGAGACTGAATGACTGAGTGCTTGACTGATTGACTGTCAGACTGACTGACTGACTTCGCAAATGGGAAAAATAAAAAAAAAAGAATTATAAAATTAGAAAAAAATATTTGCATTTAAGATTTCCTTTCCGGCTGGGATTTGAACCCAGGGCGACACTCATGGAAGCCCAACGCTCTCGCCAATATACTATCGGATCTCTGTTGATCGGTGTCTTAATTATAATAAAAACAAAAAATGCACCTTAGTAATTATTGATCTAAAATCTTTGAAATCTAAAGGTCGAATGATTAAACTGACTCAGAATTTTCTTCCGTACATAAATAATCCATATTTGCAAAAGAAAGAAATTGAAAAAGAAAAGAATCTTCAAATTAGAAGAGAAATATATACATGGAAGATTTTCGTTCCGGCCGGGACTCGAACCCAGTACCACGCGCTTGGAACCCAACGGTCTAGCCATTAGGCTATCGGAGCTCTGTCGATGGAAGTCTTAAATATAATAAAAACAAAAAATGCACCTTGGTAATTATTGATTCAAACAATTTGAAATTTACAGGTCGAATAATTAAACTGACTCAGAATTTTTCTCCCTACATAAATAATCAATATTCGCAAAAGAGAAAAATTAAAAAAAAAAGAAGAAGAAATTTCAAATTAGAAACTAAAAGTATACATTGAAGATTTTCGTTCAGGCTGGGACTCGAACCCAGGGCCACTCGCTTGGAAGCCTAACACTCTAGCCATTAGTCTATGGGAGCTCTGTCGGTGGGAGTTTTAAATATAATAAAAACAAAAAATGCACCTTGGTAATTGTTTATTTAAACACTTTGAAATCTTCGTGTCGAAAAATTAAACTGACTCAGAATTTTCTTCCCTACATAAATAATCAATAATTGCAAAGGAAAAAAATTGAAAAAAAAAAGAATTTTCAAATTAGAAAAGAAATATATACATTGAAGATATTCGCTCCGGCTGGGACTCGAACCCAGGCCACTCGCTTGGAAGACCAGCGGTCTAGCCATTAGGCTATCGGAGTTCTGTCGAGCGGAGTCTTACTGCCTGACTGATACTGCCTGACTGACAGACTGACTCACTGACTGACTGATACTGACTGACTGACTCACTGACTGACCGAGACTGACTGACTAACTGCCTGACTGACTGAGACTGGACTGACTGACTGACTGACTGACTGACTGACTGACTGACTGACTAACTGACTGACTGAGACTGACTGACTGACTGCTTGACTCTCTGACTGGCTATTTCACTGACTGACTGAATGACTAAATGACTGACTGACACTGACTGACTGACTGCTTGACTACCCGACTGACTGCTTGACTGACTAACTGACTGGACAGGACTGACCGACTGACTGACTGACAGACTGACTGAATAAGGATGACTGACTGACTGACTGACAGACTGACTGAATAAGGCTGACCGACTGACTGACTGCCTGACTGACTGACTGACTGAATGACTGACTGACTGACTGACCGAGACTGAGTGACTGACTGACTGAGACTGGACTGGACTGACTGACTGACTGACTGACTGAGACTGACTGACTGCTTTAGTGACTAACTGACTGCACAGGACTGACCGACTGACTGACTGACTGACTGCCTGACTGACTGACTGACTGAATGACTGACTGACTGAGACTAAATGACTGACTGCTTGACGGACTGGCTGAAGGACTAACTGACTGACTGAGTGACTGGACTGACTGACTGAGACTGAATGACTGAGTGCTTGACTGATTGACTGTCATACTGACTGACTGACTTCGCAAAAGGGAAAAATAAAAAAAAAGAATTATAAAATTAGAAAAAAATATTTGCATTTAAGATTTCCTTTCCGGCCGGGACTCGAACCCAGTACCACGGGCTAGGAACCCAACGGTCTAGCCATTAGGCTATCGGAGCTCTGTCGATGGAAGTCTTAAATATAATAAAAACAAAAAATGCACCTTGGTAATTATTGATTCAAACACTTTGAAATTTACAGGTCGAATAATTAAACTGACTCAGAATTTTTCTCCCTACATAAATAATCAATATTCGCAAAAGAGAAAAATTAAAAAAAAAAGAAGAAGAAATTTCAAATTAGAAACTAAAAGTATACATTGAAGATTTTCGTTCAGGCTGGGACTCGAACCCAGGACCACTCGCTTGGAAGCCTAACACTCTAGCCATTAGTCTATGGGAGCTCTGTCGGTGGGAGTTTTAAATATAATAAAAACAAAAAATGCACCTTGGTAATTGTTTATTTAAACACTTTGAAATCTTCGTGTCGAAAATTTAAACTGACTCAGAATTTTCTTCCCTACATAAATAATCAATAATTGCAAAGGAAAGAAATTGAAAAAAAAAAAGAATTTTCAAATTAGAAAAGAAATATATACATTGAAGATATTCGCTCCGGCTGGGACTCGAACCCAGGCCACTCGCTTGGAAGACCAGCGGTCTAGCCATTAGGCTATCGGAGTTCTGTCGAGCGGAGTCTTACTGCCTGACTGATACTGCCTGACTGACAGACTGACTCACTGACTGACTGATACTGACTGACTGACTCACTGACTGACCGAGACTGACTGACTAACTGCCTGACTGACTGAGACTGGACTGACTGACTGACTGACTGACTGACTGACTAACTGACTGACTGAGACTGACTGACTGACTGCTTGACTCTCTGACTGTCTATTTCACTGACTGACTGAATGACTAAATGACTGACTGACACTGACTGACTGACTGCTTGACTACCTGACTGACTGCTTGACTGACTAACTGACTGGACAGGACTGACCGACTGACTGACTGACAGACTGACTGAATAAGGATGACTGACAGACTGACTGAATAAGGCTGACTGACTGACTGACTGACAGACTGACTGAATAAGGCTGACCGACTGACTGACTGCCTGACTGACTGAATGACTGAATGACTGACTGACCGAGACTGACTGACTGACTGACTGACTGAGACTGGACTGGACTGACTGACTGACTGAGACTGACTGACTGCTTTAGTGACTAACTGACTGCACAGGACTGACCGACTGACTGACTGACTGACTGCCTGACTGACTGAATGACTGACTGACTGAGACTAAATGACTGACTGCTTGACTGACTGGCTGAAGGACTAACTGACTGACTGAGTGACTGACTGACTGGACTGACTGACTGAGACTGAATGACTGAGTGCTTGACTGATTGACTGTCAGACTGACTGACTGACTTCGCAAATGGGAAAAATAAAAAAAAAGAATTATAAAATTAGAAAAAAATATTTGCATTTAAGATTTCCTTTCCGGCTGGGATTTGAACCCAGGGCGACACTCATGGAAGCCCAACGCTCTCGCCAATATACTATCGGATCTCTGTTGATCGGTGTCTTAATTATAATAAAAACAAAAAATGCACCTTAGTAATTATTGATCTAAAATCTTTGAAATCTAAAGGTCGAATGATTAAACTGACTCAGAATTTTCTTCCGTACATAAATAATCCATATTTGCAAAAGAAAGAAATTGAAAAAAAAAAGAATCTTCAAATTAGAAGAGAAATATATACATGGAAGATTTTCGTTCCGGCCGGGACTCGAACCCAGTACCACGCGCTTGGAACCCAACGGTCTAGCCATTAGGCTATCGGAGCTCTGTCGATGGCAGTCTTAAATATAATAAAAACAAAAAATGCACCTTGGTAATTATTGATTCAAACACTTTGAAATTTACAGGTCGAATAATTAAACTGACTCAGAATTTTTCTCCCTACATAAATAATCAATATTCGCAAAAGAGAAAAATTAAAAAAAAAAGAAGAAGAAATTTCAAATTAGAAACTAATAGTATACATTGAAGATTTTCGTTCAGGCTGGGACTCGAACCCAGGGCCACTCGCTTGGAAGCCTAACACTCTAGCCATTAGTCTATGGGAGCTCTGTCGGTGGGAGTTTTAAATATAATAAAAACAAAAAATGCACCTTGGTAATTGTTTATTTAAACACTTTGAAATCTTCGTGTCGAAAAATTAAACTGACTCAGAATTTTCTTCCCTACATAAATAATCAATAATTGCAAAGGAAAGAAATTGAAAAAAAAAAGAATTTTCAAATTAGAAAAGAAATATATACATTGAAGATATTCGCTCCGGCTGGGACTCGAACCCAGGCCACTCGCTTGGAAGACCAGCGGTCTAGCCATTAGGCTATCGGAGTTCTGTCGAGCGGAGTCTTACTGCCTGACTGATACTGCCTGACTGACAGACTGACTCACTGACTGACTGATACTGACTGACTGACTCACTGACTGACCGAGACTGACTGACTAACTGCCTGACTGACTGAGACTGGACTGACTGACTGACTGACTGACTGACTGACTAACTGACTGACTGAGACTGACTGACTGACTGCTTGACTCTCTGACTGGCTATTTCACTGACTGACTGAATGACTAAATGACTGACTGACACTGACTGACTGACTGCTTGACTACCTGACTGACTGCTTGACTGACTAACTGACTGGACAGGACTGACCGACTGACTGACTGACAGACTGACTGAATAAGGATGACTGACAGACTGACTGAATAAGGCTGACTGACTGACAGACTGACTGAATAAGGCTGACCGACTGACTGACTGCCTGACTGACTGACTGACTGAATGACTGACTGACTGACTGACCGAGACTGACTGACTGACTGACTGAGACTGGACTGGACTGACTGACTGACTGACTGACTGAGACTGACTGACTGCTTTAGTGACTAACTGACTGCACAGGACTGACCGACTGACTGACTGACTGACTGCCTGAGTGACTGACTGACTGAATGACTGACTGACTGAGACTAAATGACTGACTGCTTGACTGACTGGCTGAAGGACTAACTGACTGACTGAGTGACTGACTGACTGGACTGACTGACTGAGACTGAATGACTGAGTGCTTGACTGATTGACTGTCAGACTGACTGACTGACTTCGCAAAAGGGAAAAATAAAAAAAAAAGAATTATAAAATTAGAAAAAAATATTTGCATTTAAGATTTCCTTTCCGGCTGGGATTTGAACCCAGGGCGACACTCATGGAAGCCCAACGCTCGCGCCAATATACTATCGGATCTCTGTTGATCGGTGTCTTAATTATAATAAAAACAAAAAATGCACCTTAGTAATTATTGATCTAAAATCTTTGAAATCTAAAGGTCGAATGATTAAACTGACTCAGAATTTTCTTCCGTACATAAATAATCCATATTTGCAAAAGAAAGAAATTGAAAAAAAAAAGAATCTTCAAATTAGAAGAGAAATATATACATGGAAGAATTTCGTTCCGGCCGGGTCTCGAACCCAGTACCACGCGCTTGGAACCCAACGGTCTAGCCATTAGGCTATCGGAGCTCTGTCGATGGAAGTCTTAAATATAATAAAAACAAAAAATGCACCTTGGTAATTATTGATTCAAACACTTTGAAATTTACAGGTCGAATAATTAAACTGACTCAGAATTTTTCTCCCTACATAAATAATCAATATTCGCAAAAGAGAAAAATTAAAAAAAAAAAAGAAGAAGAAATTTCAAATTAGAAACTAAAAGTATACATTGAAGATTTTCGTTCAGGCTGGGACTCGAACCCAGGGCCACTCGCTTGGAAGCCTAACACTCTAGCCATTAGTCTATGGGAGCTCTGTCGGTGGGAGTTTTAAATATAATAAAAACAAAAAATGCACCTTGGTAATTGTTTATTTAAACACTTTGAAATATTCGTGTCGAAAAATTAAACTGACTCAGAATTTTCTTCCCTACATAAATAATCAATAATTGCAAAGGAAAGAAATTGAAAAAAAAAAAATTTTCAAATTAGAAAAGAAATATATGCATTGAAGATATTCGCTCCGGCTGGGACTCGAACCCAGGACACTCGCTTGGAAGACCAGCGGTCTAGCCATTAGGCTATCGGAGTTCTGTCGAGCGGAGTCTTACTGCCTGACTGATACTGCCTGACTGACAGACTGACTCACTGACTGACTGATACTGACTGACTGACTCACTGACTGACCGAGACTGACTGACTAACTGCCTGACTGACTGAGACTGGACTGACTGACTGACTGACTGACTGCTTGACTGACTGACTGACTGCTTGACTCTCTGACTGGCTATTTCACTGACTGACTGAATGACTAAATGACTGACTGACACTGACTGACTGACTGCTTGACTACCTGACTGACTGCTTGACTGACTAACTGACTGGACAGGACTGACCGACTGACTGACTGACAGACTGACTGAATAAGGATGACTGACAGACTGACTGAATAAGGCTGACTGACTGACTGACTGACAGACTGACTGAATAAGGCTGACCGACTGACTGACTGCCTGACTGACTGACTGACTGAATGACTGACTGACTGACTGACCGAGACTGACTGACTGACTGACTGAGACTGGACTGGACTGACTGACTGACTGACTGACTGAGACTGACTGACTGCTTTAGTGACTAACTGACTGCACAGGACTGACCGACTGACTGACTGACTGACTGCCTGACTGACTGACTGACTGAATGACTGACTGACTGAGACTAAATGACTGACTGCTTGACTGACTGGCTGAAGGACTAACTGACTGACTGAGTGACTGACTGACTGGACTGACTGACTGAGACTGAATGACTGAGAGCTTGACTGATTGACTGTCATACTGACTGACTGACTTCGCAAAAGGGAAAAATAAAAAAAAAAGAATTATAAAATTAGAAAAAAATATTTGCATTTAAGACTTCCTTTCCGGCCGGGACTCGAACCCAGTACCACGGGCTAGGAACCCAACGGTCTAGCCATTAGGCTATCGGAGCTCTGTCGATGGAAGTCTTAAATATAATAAAAACAAAAAATGCACCTTTTTAATTATTGATTCAAACACTTTGAAATTTACAGGTCGAATAATTAAACTGACTCAGAATTTTTCTCCCTACATAAATAATCAATATTCGCAAAAGAGAAAAATTAAAAAAAAAAAGAAGAAGAAATTTCAAATTAGAAACTAAAAGTATACATTGAAGATTTTCGTTCAGGCTGGGACTCGAACCCAGGGCCACTCGCTTGGAAGCCTAACACTCTAGCCATTAGTCTATGGGAGCTCTGTCGGTGGGAGTTTTAAATATAATAAAAACAAAAAATGCACCTTGGTAATTGTTTATTTAAACACTTTGAAATCTTCGTGTCGAAAAATTAAACTGACTCAGAATTTTCTTCCCTACATAAATAATCAATAATTGCAAAGGAAAGAAATTGAAAAAAAAAGAATTTTCAAATTAGAAAAGAAATATATACATTGAAGATATTCGCTCCGGCTGGGACTCGAACGCAGGCCACTCGCTTGGAAGACCAGCGGTCTAGCCATTAGGCTATCGGAGTTCTGTCGAGCGGAGTCTTACTGCCTGACTGATACTGCCTGACTGACAGACTGACTCACTGACTGACTGATACTGACTGACTGACTCACTGACTGACCGAGACTGACTGACTAACTGCCTGACTGACTGAGACTGGACTGACTGACTGACTGACTGACTGACTGACTAACTGACTGACTGAGACTGACTGACTGACTGCTTGACTCTCTGACTGGCTATTTCACTGACTGACTGAATGACTAAATGACTTACTGACACTGACTGACTGACTGCTTGACTACCTGACTGACTGCTTGACTGACTAACTGACTGGACAGGACTGACCGACTGACTGACTGACCGACTGACTGACTGACAGACTGACTGACAGACTGACTGAATAAGGCTGACTGACTGACTGACTGACAGACTGACTGAATAAGGCTGACCGACTGACTGACTGCCTGACTGACTGACTGACTGAATGACTGACTGACTGACTGACCGAGACTGACTGACTGACTGACTGAGACTGGACTGGACTGACTGACTGACTGACTGACTGACTAAGACTGACTGACTGCTTTAGTGACTAACTGACTGCACAGGACTGACCGACTGACTGACTGACTGACTGCCTGACTGACTGAATGACTGAATGACTGACTGACTGAGACTAAATGACTGACTGCTTGACTGACTGGCTGAAGGACTAACTGACTGACTGAGTGACTGACTGACTGGACTGACTGACTGAGACTGAATGACTGAGTGCTTGACTGATTGACTGTCAGACTGACTGACTGACTTCGCAAAAGGGAAAAATAAAAAAAAAAGAATTATAAAATTAGAAAAAAATATTTGCATTTAAGATTTCCTTTCCGGCTGGGATTTGAACCCAGGGCGACACTCATGGAAGCCCAACGCTCTCGCCAATATACTATCGGATCTCTGTTGATCGGTGTCTTAATTATAATAAAAACAAAAAATGCACCTTAGTAATTATTGATCTAAAATCTTTGAAATCTAAAGGTCGAATGATTAAACTGACTCAGAATTTTCTTCCGTACATAAATAATCCATATTTGCCAAAGAAAGAAATTGAAAAAAAAAAGAATCTTCAAATTAGAAGAGAAATATATACATGGAAGATTTTCGTTCCGGCCGGGACTCGAACCCAGTACCACGCGCTTGGAACCCAACGGTCTAGCCATTAGGCTATCGGAGCTCTGTCGATGGAAGTCTTAAATATAATAAAAACAAAAAATGCACCTTGGTAATTATTGATTCAAACACTTTGAAATTTACAGGTCGAATAATTAAACTGACTCAGAATTTTTCTCCCTACATAAATAATCAATATTCGCAAAAGAGAAAAATAAAAAAAAAAGAAGAAGAAATTTCAAATTAGAAACTAAAAGTATACATTGAAGATTTTCGTTCAGGCTGGGACTCGAACCCACGGCCACTCGCTTGGAAGCCTAACACTCTAGCCATTAGTCTATGGGAGCTCTGTCGGTGGGAGTTTTAAATATAATAAAAACAAAAAATGCACCTTGGTAATTGTTTATTTAAACACTTTGAAATCTTCGTGTCGAAAAATTAAACTGACTCAGAATTTTCTTCCTTACATAAATAATCAATAATTGCAAAGGAAAGAAATTGAAAAAAAAAAAAAGAATTTTCAAATTAGAAAAGAAATATATACATTGAAGATATTCGCTCCGGCTGGGACTCGAACCCAGGCCACTCGCTTGAAAGACCAGCGGTCTAGCCATTAGGCTATCGGAGTTCTGTCGAGCGGAGTCTTACTGCCTGACTGATACTGCCTGACTGACAGACTGACTCACTGACTGACTGATACTGACTGACTGACTCACTGACTGACCGAGACTGACTGACTAACTGCCTGACTGACTGAGACTGGACTGACTGACTGACTGACTGACTAACTGACTGACTGAGACTGACTGACTGACTGCTTGACTCTCTGACTGGCTATTTCACTGACTGACTGAATGACTAAATGACTGACTGACACTGACTGACTGACTGCTTGACTACCTGACTGACTGCTTGACTGACTAACTGACTGGACAGGACTGACCGACTGACTGACTGACAGACTGACTGAATAAGGATGACTGACAGACTGACTGAATAAGGCTGACTGACTGACAGACTGACTGAATAAGGCTGACCGACTGACTGACTGCCTGACTGACTGACTGACTGAATGACTGACTGACTGACTGACCGAGACTGACTGACTGACTGACTGAGACTGGACTGGACTGACTGACTGACTGACTGACTGAGACTGACTGACTGCTTTAGTGACTAACTGACTGCACAGGACTAACCGACTGACTGACTGACTGACTGCCTTACTGACTGACTGACTGAATGACTGACTGACTGAGACTAAATGACTGACTGCTTGACTGACTGGCTGAAGGACTAACTGACTGACTGAGTGACTGACTGACTGGACTGACTGACTGAGACTGAATGACTGAGTGCTTGACTGATTGACTGTCAGACTGACTGACTGACTTCGCAAAAGGGAAAAATAAAAAAAAAAGAATTATAAAATTAGAAAAAAATATTTGCATTTAAGATTTCCTTTCCGGCTGGGATTTGAACCCAGGGCGACACTCATGGAAGCCCAACGCTCTCGCCAATATACTATCGGATCTCTGTTGATCGGTGTCTTAATTATAATAAAAACAAAAAATGCACCTTAGTAATTATTGATTTAAAATCTTTGAAATCTAAAGGTCGAATGATTAAACTGACTCAGAATTTTCTTCCGTACATAAATAATCCATATTTGCAAAAGAAAGAAATTGAAAAAAAAAAGAATCTTCAAATTAGAAGAGAAATATATACATGGAAGATTTTCGTTCCGGCCGGGACTCGAACCCAGTACCACGCGCTTGGAACCCAACGGTCTAGCCATTAGGCTATCGGAGCTCTGTCGATGGAAGTCTTAAATATAATAAAAACAAAAAATGCACCTTGGTAATTATTGATTCAAACACTTTGAAATTTACAGGTCGAATAATTAAACTGACTCAGAATTTTTCCCCCTACATAAATAATCAATATTCGCAAAAGAGAAAAATTAAAAAAAAGAAGAAGAAATTTCAAATTAGAAACTAAAAGTATACATTGAAGATTTTCGTTCAGGCTGGGACTCGAACCCAGGGCCACTCGCTTGGAAGCCTAACACTCTAGCCATTAGTCTATGGGAGCTCTGTCGGTGGGAGTTTTAAATATAATAAAAACAAAAAATGCACCTTGGTAATTGTTTATTTAAACACTTTGAAATCTTCGTGTCGAAAAATTAAACTGACTCAGAATTTTCTTCCCTACATAAATAATCAATAATTGCAAAGGAAAGAAATTGAAAAAAAAAAAGAATTTTCAAATTAGAAAAGAAATATATACATTGAAGATATTCGCTCCGGCTGGGACTCGAACCCAGGCCACTCGCTTGGAAGACCAGCGGTCTAGCCATTAGGCTATCGGAGCTCTGTCGAGCGGAGTCTTACTGCCTGACTGATACTGCCTGACTGACAGACTGACTCACTGACTGACTGATACTGACTGACTGACTCACTGACTGACCGAGACTGACTGACTAACTGCCTGACTGACTGAGACTGGACTGACTGACTGACTGACTAACTGACTGACTAACTGACTGACTAACTGACTGACTAACTGACTGACTGAGACTGACTGACTGACTGCTTGACTCTCTGACTGGCTATTTCACTGACTGACTGAATGACTAAATGACTGACTGACACTGACTGACTGACTGCTTGACTACCTGACTGACTGCTTGACTGACTAACTGACTGGACAGGACTGACCGACTGACTGACTGACAGACTGACTGACTGACAGACTGACTGAATAAGGCTGACCGACTGACTGACTGCCTGACTGACTGACTGACTGAATGACTGACTGACTGACTGACCGAGACTGACTGACTGACTGACTGAGACTGGACTGGACTGACTGACTGACTGACTGACTGAGACTGACTGACTGCTTTAGTGACTAACTGACTGCACAGGACTAACCGACTGACTGACTGACTGACTGCCTGACTGACTGACTGACTGAATGACTGACTGACTGAGACTAAATGACTGACTGCTTGACTGACTGGCTGAAGGACTAACTGACTGACTGAGTGACTGACTGACTGGACTGACTGACTGAGACTGAATGACTGAGTGCTTGACTGATTGACTGTCAGACTGACTGACTGACTTCGCAAAAGGGAAAAATAAAAAAAAAAGAATTATAAAATTAGAAAAAAATATTTGCATTTAAGATTTCCTTTCCGGCTGGGATTTGAACCCAGGGGGACACTCATGGAAGCCCAACGCTCTCGCCAATATACTATCGGATCTCTGTTGATCGGTGTCTTAATTATAATAAAAACAAAAAATGCACCTTAGTAATTATTGATTTAAAATCTTTGAAATCTAAAGGTCGAATGATTAAACTGACTCAGAATTTTCTTCCGTACATAAATAATCCATATTTGCAAAAGAAAGAAATTGAAAAAAAAAAGAATCTTCAAATTAGAAGAGAAATATATACATGGAAGATTTTCGTTCCGGCCGGGACTCGAACCCAGTACCACGCGCTTGGAACCCAACGGTCTAGCCATTAGGCTATCGGAGCTCTGTCGATGGAAGTCTTAAATATAATAAAAACAAAAAATGCACCTTGGTAATTATTGATTCAAACACTTTGAAATTTACAGGTCGAATAATTAAACTGACTCAGAATTTTTCCCCCTACATAAATAATCAATATTCGCAAAAGAGAAAAATTAAAAAAAAGAAGAAGAAATTTCAAATTAGAAACTAAAAGTATACATTGAAGATTTTCGTTCAGGCTGGGACTCGAACCCAGGGCCACTCGCTTGGAAGCCTAACACTCTAGCCATTAGTCTATGGGAGCTCTGTCGGTGGGAGTTTTAAATATAATAAAAACAAAAAATGCACCTTGGTAATTGTTTATTTAAACACTTTGAAATCTTCGTGTCGAAAAATTAAACTGACTCAGAATTTTCTTCCCTACATAAATAATCAATAATTGCAAAGGAAAGAAATTGAAAAAAAAAAAAGAATTTTCAAATTAGAAAAGAAATATATACATTGAAGATATTCGCTCCGGCTGGGACTCGAACCCAGGCCACTCGCTTGGAAGACCAGCGGTCTAGCCATTAGGCTATCGGAGCTCTGTCGAGCGGAGTCTTACTGCCTGACTGATACTGCCTGACTGACAGACTGACTCACTGACTGACTGATACTGACTGACTGACTCACTGACTGACCGAGGCTGACTGACTAACTGCCTGACTGACTGAGACTGGACTGACTGACTGACTGACTAACTGACTGACTATCTGACTGACTAACTGACTGACTGAGACTGACTGACTGACTGCTTGACTCTCTGACTGGCTATTTCACTGACTGACTGAATGACTAAATGACTGACTGACACTGACTGACTGACTGCTTGACTACCTGACTGACTGCTTGACTGACTAACTGACTGGACAGGACTGACCGACTGACTGACTGACAGACTGACTGAATAAGGATGACTGACAGACTGACTGAATAAGGCTGACTGACTGACTGACTGACAGACTGACTGAATAAGGCTGACCGACTGACTGACTGCCTGACTGACTGACTGACTGAATGACTGACTGACTGACTGACCGAGACTGACTGACTGACTGAGACTGGACTGGACTGACTGACTGACTGACTGACTGAGACTGACTGACTGCTTTAGTGACTAACTGACTGCACAGGACTGACCGACTGACTGACTGACTGACTGCCTGACTGACTGACTGACTGAATGACTGACTGACTGAGACTAAATGACTGACTGCTTGACTGACTGGCTGAAGGACTAACTGACTGACTGAGTGACTGACTGACTGGACTGACTGACTGAGACTGAATGACTGAGTGCTTGACTGATTGACTGTCAGACTGACTGACTGACTTCGCAAAAGGGAAAAATAAAAAAAAAGAATTATAAAATAAAATTAGAAAAAAATATTTGCATTTAAGATTTCCTTTCCGGCCGGGACTCGAACCCAGTACCACGCGCTAGGAACCCAACGGTCTAGCCATTAGGCTATCGGAGCTCTGTCGATGGAAGTCTTAAATATAATAAAAACAAAAAATGCACCTTGGTAATTATTGATTCAAACACTTTGAAATTTACAGGTCGAATAATTAAACTGACTCAGAATTTTTCTCCCTACATAAATAATCAATATTCGCAAAAGAGAAAAATTAAAAAAAAAAAAGAAGAAGAAATTTCAAATTAGAAACTAAAAGTATACATTGAAGATTTTCGTTCAGGCTGGGACTCGAACCCAGGGCCACTC
Source organism: Uloborus diversus (assembly GCF_026930045.1). NCBI lineage: Eukaryota > Metazoa > Arthropoda > Arachnida > Araneae > Uloboridae > Uloborus > Uloborus diversus. The sequence goes on along the minus strand of NW_026558582.1, from coordinate 134,794 downwards.
GCTTGGAAGCCTAACACTCTAGCCATTAGTCTATGAGAGCTCTGTCGGTGGGAGTTTTAAATATAATAAAAACAAAAAATGCACCTTGGTAATTGTTTATTTAAACACTTTGAAATCTTCGTGTCGAAAAATTAAACTGACTCAGAATTTTCTTCCCTACATAAATAATCAATAATTGCAAAGGAAAGAAATTGAAAAAAAAAAGAATTTTCAAATTAGAAAAGAAATATATACATTGAAGATATTCGCTCCGGCTGGGACTCGAACCCAGGCCACTCGCTTGGAAGACCAGCGGTCTAGCCATTAGGCTATCGGAGTTCTGTCGAGCGGAGTCTTACTGCCTGACTGATACTGCCTGACTGACAGACTGACTCACTGACTGACTGATACTGACTGACTGATACTGACTGACTGACTCACTGACTGACCGAGACTGACTGACTAACTGCCTGACTGACTGAGACTGGACTGACTGACTGACTGACTAACTGACTGACTAACTGACTGACTGAGACTGACTGACTGACTGCTTGACTCTCTGACTGGCTATTTCACTGACTGACTGAATGACTAAATGACTGACTGACACTGACTGACTGACTGCTTGACTACCTGACTGACTGCTTGACTGACTAACTGACTGGACAGGACTGACCGACTGACTGACTGACAGACTGACTGAATAAGGATGACTGACAGACTGACTGAATAAGGCTGACTGACTGACTGACTGACAGACTGACTGAATAAGGCTGACCGACTGACTGACTGCCTGACTGACTGACTGACTGACTGACTGACTGACTGACTGAGACTGACTGACTGAGACTGGACTGCACTGACTGACTGACTGACTGACTGAGACTGACTGACTGCTTTAGTGACTAACTGACTGCACAGGACTGACCGACTGACTGACTGACTGACTGCCTGACTGACTGAGTGACTGAATGACTGACTGACTGAGACTAAATGACTGACTGCTTGACTGACTGGCTGAAGGACTAACTGACTGACTGAGTGACTGACTGACTGGACTGACTGACTGAGACTGAATGACTGAGTGCTTGACTGATTGACTGTCAGACTGACTAACTGACTTCGCAAAAGGGAAAAATAAAAAAAAAAGAATTATAAAATTAGAAAAAAATATTTGCATTTAAGATTTCCTTTCCGGCCGGGACTCGAACCCAGTACCACGCGCTAGGAACCCAACGGTCTAGCCATTAGGCTATCGGAGCTCTGTCGATGGAAGTCTTAATTATAATAAAAACAAAAAATGCACCTTGGTAATTATTGATTCAAACACTTTGAAATTTACAGGTCGAATAATTAAACTGACTCAGAATTTTTCTCCCTACATAAATAATCAATATTCGCAAAAGAGAAAAATTAAAAAAAAAAGAAGAAGAAATTTCAAATTAGAAACTAAAAGTATACATTGAAGATTTTCGTTCAGGCTGGGACTCGAACCCAGGGCCACTCGCTTGGAAGCCTAACACTCTAGCCATTAGTCTATGGGAGCTCTGTCGGTGGGAGTTTTAAATATAATAAAAACAAAAAATGCACCTTGGTAATTGTTTATTTAAACACTTTGAAATCTTCGTGTCGAAAAATTAAACTGACTCAGAATTTTCTTCCCTCCATAAATAATCAATAATTGCAAAGGAAAGAAATTGAAAAAAAAAAAAAGAATTTTCAAATTAGAAAAGAAATATATACATTGAAGATATTCGCTCCGGCTGGGACTCGAACCCAGGCCACTCGCTTGGAAGACCAGCGGTCTAGCCATTAGGCTATCGGAGTTCTGTCGAGCGGAGTCTTACTGCCTGACTGATACTGCCTGACTGACAGACTGACTCACTGACTGACTGATACTGACTGACTGACTCACTGACTGACCGAGACTGCTTGACTAACTGCCTGACTGACTGAGACTGGACTGACTGACTGACTGACTGACTGACTGACTAACTGACTGACTGACTGACTGCTTGACTCTCTGACTGGCTATTTCACTGACTGACTGAATGACTAAATGACTGACGGACACTGACTGACTGACTGCTTGACTACCTGACTTACTGCTTGACTGACTAACTGACTGGACAGGACTGACCGACTGACTGACTGACAGACTGACTGAATAAGGATGACTGACAGACTGACTGAATAAGGCTGACTGACTGACTGACTGACAGACTGACTGAATAAGGCTGACCGACTGACTGACTGCCTGACTGACTGACTGACTGAATGACTGACTGACTGACTGACCGAGACTGACTGACTGACTGACTGAGACTGAACTGGACTGACTGACTGACTGACTGACTGAGACTGACTGACTGCTTTAGTGACTAACTGACTGCACAGGACTGACCGACTGACTAACTGACTGACTGCCTGACTGACTGACTGACTGAATGACTGACTGACTGAGACTAAATGACTGACTGCTTGACTGACTGGCTGAAGGACTAACTGACTGACTGACTGACTGGACTGACTGACTGAGACTGAATGACTGAGTGCTTGACTGATTGACTGTCAGACTGACTGACTGACTTCGCAAAAGGGAAAAATAAAAAAAAAAGAATTATAAAATTAGAAAAAAATATTTGCATTTAAGATTTCCTTTCCGGCCGGGACTCGAACCCAGTACCACGCGCTAGGAACCCAACGGTCTAGCCATTAGGCTATCGGAGCTCTGTCGATGGAAGTCTTAAATATAATAAAAACAAAAAATGCACCTTGGTAATTATTGATTCAAACACTTTGAAATTTACAGGTCGAATAATTAAACTGACTCAGAATTTTTCTCCCTACATAAATAATCAATATTCGCAAAAGAGAAAAATTAAAAAAAAAGAAGAAGAAATTTCAAATTAGAAACTAAAAGTATACATTGAAGATTTTCGTTCAGGCTGGGACTCGAACCCAGGGCCACTCGCTTGGAAGATTAACACTCTAGCCATTAGTCTATGGGAGCTCTGTCGGTGGGAGTTTTAAATATAATAAAAACAAAAAATGCACCTTGGTAATTGTTTATTTAAACACTTTGAAATCTTCGTGTCGAAAAATTAAACTGACTCAGAATTTTCTTCCCTACATAAATAATCAATAATTGCAAAGGAAAGAAATTGAAAAAAAAAGAATTTTCAAATTAGAAAAGAAATATATACATTGAAGATATTCGCTCCGGCTGGGACTCGAACCCAGGCCACTCGCTTGGAAGACCAGCGGTCTAGCCATTAGGCTATCGGAGTTCTGTCGAGCGGAGTCTTACTGCCTGACTGATACTGCCTGACTGACAGACTGACTCACTGACTGACTGATACTGACTGACTGACTCACTGACTGACCGAGACTGACTGACTAACTGCCTGACTGACTGAGACTGGACTGACTGACTGACTGACTGACTGACTGACTAACTGACTGACTGAGACTGACTGACTGACTGCTTGACTCTCTGACTGGCTATTTCACTGACTGACTGAATGACTAAATGACTGACTGACACTGACTGACTGACTGCTTGACTACCTGACTGACTGCTTGACTGACTAACTGACTGGACAGGACTGACCGACTGACTGACTGACAGACTGACTGAATAAGGATGACTGACAGACTGACTGAATAAGGCTGAGTGACTGACTGACTGACAGACTGACTGAATAAGGCTGACCGACTGACTGACTGCCTGACTGACTGACTGACTGAATGACTGACTGACTGACTGACCGAGACTGACTGACTGACTGACTGAGACTGGACTGGACTGACTGACTGACTGACTGACTGAGACTGACTGACTGCTTTAGTGACTAACTGACTGCACAGGACTGACCGACTGACTGACTGACTGACTGCCTGACTGACTGACTGACTGAATGACTGACTGACTGAGAATAAATGACTGACTGCTTGACTGACTGGCTGAAGGACTAACTGACTGACTGAGTGACTGACTGACTGACTGAGACTGAATGACTGAGTGCTTGACTGATTGACTGTCAGACTGACTGACTGACTTCGCAAAAGGGAAAAATAAAAAAAAAAGAATTATAAAATTAGAAAAAAATATTTGCATTTAAGACTTCCTTTCCGGCTGGGATTTGAACCCAGGGCGACACTCATGGAAGCCCAACGCTCTCGCCAATATACTATCGGATCTCTGTTGATCGGTGTCTTAATTATAATAAAAACAAAAAATGCACCTTAGTAATTATTGATCTAAAATCTTTGAAATCTAAAGGTCGAATGATTAAACTGACTCAGAATTTTCTTCCGTACATAAATAATCCATATTTGCAAAAGAAAGAAATTGAAAAAAAAAAGAATCTTCAAATTAGAAGAGAAATATATACATGGAAGATTTTCGTTCCGGCCGGGACTCGAACCCAGTACCACGCGCTTGGAACCCAACGGTCTAGCCATTAGGCTATCGGAGCTCTGTCGATGGAAGTCTTAAATATAATAAAAACAAAAAATGCACCTTGGTAATTATTGATCCAACACTTTGAAATTTACAGGTCGAATAATTAAACTGACTCAGAATTTTTCTCCCTACATAAATAATCAATATTCGCAAAAGAGAAAAATTAAAAAAAAGAAGAAGAAATTTAAAATTAGAAACTAAAAGTATACATTGAAGATTTTCGTTCAGGCTGGGACTCGAACCCAGGGCCACTCGCTTGGAAGCCTAACACTCTAGCCATTAGTCTATGGGAGCTCTGTCGGTGGGAGTTTTAAATATAATAAAAACAAAAAATGCACCTTGGTAATTGTTTATTTAAACACTTTGAAATCTTCGTGTCGAAAAATTAAACTGACTCAGAATTTTCTTCCCTACATAAATAATCAATAATTGCAAAGGAAAGAAATTCAAAAAAAAAAAAAAGAATTTTCAAATTAGAAAAGAAATATATACATTGAAGATATTCGCTCCGGCTGGGACTCGAACCCAGGCCACTCGCTTGGAAGACCAGCGGTCTAGCCATTAGGCTATCGGAGTTCTGTCGAGCGGAGTCTTACTGCCTGACTGATACTGCCTGACTGCCTGACTGACTCACTGACTGACTGATACTGACTGACTGACTCACTGACTGACCGAGACTGACTGACTAACTGCCTGACTGACTGAGACTGGACTGACTGACTGACTGACTAACTGACTGACTAACTGACTGACTGAGACTGACTGACTGACTGCTTGACTCTCTGACTGGCTATTTCACTGACTGACTGAATGACTAAATGACTGACTGACACTGACTGACTGACTGCTTGACTACCTGACTGACTGCTTGACTGACTAACTGACTGGACAGGACTGACCGACTGACTGACTGACAGACTGACTGAATAAGGATGACTGACAGACTGACTGAATAAGGCTGACTGACTGACTGACTGACAGACTGACTGAATAAGGCTGACCGACTGACTGACTGCCTGACTGACTGACTGACTGAATGACTGACTGACTGACCGAGACTGACTGTCTGACTGACTGAGACTGGACTTAACTGACTGACTGACTGACTGACTGAGACTGGACTGGACTGACTAACTGCCTGACTGACTGAGACTGGACTGACTGACTGACTGACTAACTGACTGACTAACTGACTGACTGAGACTGACTGACTGACTGCTTGACTCTCTGACTGGCTATTTCACTGACTGACTGAATGACTAAATGACTGACTGACACTGACTGACTGACTGCTTGACTACCTGACTGACTGCTTGACTGAGTAACTGACTGGACAGGACTGACCGACTGACTGACTGACAGACTGACTGAATAAGGATGACTGACAGACTGACTGAATAAGGCTGACTGACTGACTGACTGACTGACAGACTGACTGAATAAGGCTGACCGACTGACTGACTGCCTGACTGACTGAATGACTGACTGACTGACTGACTGACCGAGACTGACTGACTGACTGACTGAGACTGGACTGGACTGACTGACTGACTGACTGACTGAGACTGAGACTGGACTGACTGACTGACTGACTAACTGACTGACTAACTGACTCACTAACTGACTGACTGAGACTGACTGACTGACTGCTTGACTCTCTGACTGGCTATTTCACTGACTGACTGAATGAATAAATGACTGACTGACACTGACTGACTGACTGCTTGACTACCTGACTGACTGCTTGACTGACTAACTGACTGGACAGGACTGACCGACTGACTGACTGACACACTGACTGAATAAGGCTGACTGACTGACTGACTGACAGACTGACTGAATAAGGCTGACCGACTGACTGACTGCCTGACTGACTGACTGACTGAATGACTGACTGACTGACTGACCGAGACTGACTGACTGAGACTGAACTGGACTGACTGACTGACTGACTGACTGAGACTGACTGACTGCTTTAGTGACTAACTGACTGCATAGGACTGACCGACTGACTGACTGACTGACTGCCTGACTGACTGACTGACTGAATGACTGACTGACTGAGACTAAATGACTGACTGCTTGACTGACTGGCTGAAGGACTAACTGACTGACTGAGTGACTGACTGACTGGACTGACTGACTGAGACTGAATGACTGAGTGCTTGACTGATTGACTGTCAGACTGACTGACTGACTTCGCAAAAGGGAAAAATAAAAAAAAAAGAATTATAAAATTAGAAAAAAATATTTGCATTTAAGATTTCCTTTCCGGCCGGGACTCGAACCCAGTACCACATTTTAGGAACCCAACGGTCTAGCCATTAGGCTATCGGAGCTCTGTCGATGGAAGTCTTAAATATAATAAAAACAAAAAATGCACCTTGGTAATTATTGATTCAAACACTTTGAAATTTACAGGTCGAATAATTAAACTGACTCAGAATTTTTCTCCCGACATAAATAATCAATATTCGCAAAAGAGAAAAATTAAAAAAAAAAGAAGAAGAAATTTCAAATTAGAAACTAAAAGTATGCATTGAAGATTTTCGTTCAGGCTGGGACTCGAACCCAGGGCCACTCGCTTGGAAGCCTAACACTCTAGCCATTAGTCTATGGGAGCTCTGTCGTTGGGAGTTTTAAATATAATAAAAACAAAAAATGCACCTTGGTAATTGTTTATTTAAACACTTTGAAATCTTCGTGTCGAAAAATTAAACTGACTCAGAATTTTCTTCCCCACATAAATAATCAATAATTGCAAAGGAAAGAAATTGAAAAAAAAAAGAATTTTCAAATTAGAAAAGAAATATATACATTGAAGATATTCGCTCCGGCTGGGACTCGAACCCAGGCCACTCGCTTGGAAGACCAGCGGTCTAGCCATTAGGCTATCGGAGTTCTGTCGAGCGGAGTCTTACTGCCTGACTGATACTGCCTGACTGCCTGACTGACTCACTGACTGACTGATACTGACTGACTGACTCACTGACTGACCGAGACTGACTGACTAACTGCCTGACTGACTGAGACTGGACTGACTGACTGACTGACTAACTGACTGACTAACTGACTGACTGAGACTGACTGACTGACTGCTTGACTCTCTGACTGGCTATTTCACTGACTGACTGAATGACTAAATGACTGACTGACACTGACTGACTGACTGCTTGACTACCTGACTGACTGCTTGACTGACTAACTGACTGGACAGGACTGACCGACTGACTGACTGACAGACTGACTGAATAAGGATGACTGACAGACTGACTGAATAAGGCTGACTGACTGACTGACTGACAGACTGACTGAATAAGGCTGACCGACTGACTGACTGCCTGACTGACTGACTGACTGAATGACTGACTGACTGACTGACCGAGACTGACTGTCTGACTGACTGAGACTGGACTGGACTGACTGACTGACTGACTGACTGAGACTGGACTGGACTGACTAACTGCCTGACTGACTGAGACTGGACTGACTGACTGACTGACTAACTGACTGACTAACTGACTGACTGAGACTGACTGACTGACTGCTTGACTCTCTGACTGGCTATTTCACTGACTGACTGAATGACTAAATGACTGACTGACACTGACTGACTGACTGCTTGACTACCTGACTAACTGCTTGACTGAGTAACTGACTGGACAGGACTGACCGACTGACTGACTGACAGACTGACTGAATAAGGATGACTGACAGACTGACTGAATAAGGCTGACTGACTGACTGACTGACAGACTGACTGAATAAGGCTGACCGACTGACTGACTGCCTGACTGACTGAATGACTGACTGACTGACTGACTGACCGAGACTGACTGACTGACTGACTGAGACTGGACTGGACTGACCGACTGACTGACTGACTGAGACTGAGACTGGACTGACTGACTGACTGACTAACTGACTGACTAACTGACTGACTGAGACTGACTGACTGACTGCTTGACTCTCTGACTGGCTATTTCACTGACTGACTGAATGACTAAATGACTGACTGACACTGACTGACTGACTGCTTGACTACCTGACTGACTGCTTGACTGACTAACTGACTGGACAGGACTGACCGACTGACTGACTGACACACTGACTGAATAAGGCTGACTGACTGACTGACTGACAGACTGACTGAATAAGGCTGACCGACTGACTGACTGCCTGACTGACTGACTGACTGAATGACTGACTGACTGACTGACCGAGACTGACTGACTGAGACTGAACTGGACTGACTGACTGACTGACTGACTGAGACTGACTGACTGCTTTAGTGACTAACTGACTGCATAGGACTGACCGACTGACTGACTGACTGACTGCCTGACTGACTGACTGACTGAATGACTGACTGACTGAGACTAAATGACTGACTGCTTGACTGACTGGCTGAAGGACTAACTGACTGACTGAGTGACTGACTGACTGGACTGACTGACTGAGACTGAATGACTGAGTGCTTGACTGATTGACTGTCAGACTGACTGACTGACTTCGCAAAAGGGAAAAATAAAAAAAAAAGAATTATAAAACTAGAAAAAAATATTTGCATTTAAGATTTCCTTTCCGGCCGGGACTCGAACCCAGTACCACGCTTTAGGAACCCAACGGTCTAGCCATTAGGCTATCGGAGCTCTGTCGATGGAAGTCTTAAATATAATAAAAACAAAAAATGCACCTTGGTAATTATTGATTCAAACACTTTGAAATTTACAGGTCGAATAATTAAACTGACTCAGAATTTTTCTCCCGACATAAATAATCAATATTCGCAAAAGAGAAAAATTAAAAAAAAAAGAAGAAGAAATTTCAAATTAGAAACTAAAAGTATACATTGAAGATTTTCGTTCAGGCTGGGACTCGAACCCAGGGCCACTCGCTTGGAAGCCTAACACTCTAGCCATTAGTCTATGGGAGCTCTGTCGTTGGGAGTTTTAAATATAATAAAAACAAAAAATGCACCTTGGTAATTGTTTATTTAAACACTTTGAAATCTTCGTGTCGAAAAATTAAACTGACTCAGAATTTTCTTCCCCACATAAATAATCAATAATTGCAAAGGAAAGAAATTGAAAAAAAAAAGAATTTTCAAATTAGAAAAGAAATATATACATTGAAGATATTCGCTCCGGCTGGGACTCGAACCCAGGCCACTCGCTTGGAAGACCAGCGGTCTAGCCATTAGGCTATCGGAGTTCTGTCGAGCGGAATCTTACTGCCTGACTGATACTGCCTGACTGACAGACTGACTCACTGACTGACTGATACTGACTGACTGACTCACTGACTGACCGAGACTGACTGACTAACTGCCTGACTGACTGAGACTGGACTGACTGACTGACTGACTGACTGACTGACTAACTGACTGACTGAGACTGACTGACTGACTGCTTGACTCTCTGACTGGCTATTTCACTGACTGACTGAATGACTAAATGACTGACTGACACTGACTGACTGACTGCTTGACTACCTGACTGACTGCTTGACTGACTAACTGACTGGACAGGACTGACCGACTGACTGACTGACAGACTGACTGAATAAGGATGACTGACAGACTGACTGAATAAGGCTGACTGACTGACTGACTGACAGACTGACTGAATAAGGCTGACCGACTGACTGACTGCCTGACTGACTGACTGACTGAATGACTGACTGACTGACTGACCGAGACTGACTGACTGACTGACTGAGACTGGACTGGACTGACTGACTGACTGACTGACTGAGACTGACTGACTGCTTTAGTGACTAACTGACTGCACAGGACTGACCGACTGACTGACTGACTGACTGCCTGACTGACTGACTGACTGAATGACTGACTGACTGAGACTAAGTGACTGACTGCTTGACTGACTGGCTGAAGGACTAACTGACTGACTGAGTGACTGACTGACTGGACTGACTGACTGAGACTGAATGACTGAGTGCTTGACTGATTGACTGTCAGACTGACTGACTGACTTCGCAAAAGGGAAAAATAAAAAAAAAGAATTATAAAATTAGAAAAAAATATTTGCATTTAAGATTTCCTTTCCGGCCGGGACTCGAACCCAGTACCACGCGCTAGGAACCCAACGGTCTAGCCATTAGGCTATCGGAGCTCTGTCGATGGAAGTCTTAAATATAATAAAAACAAAAAATGCACCTTGGTAATTATTGATTCAAACACTTTGAAATTTACTGGTCGAATAATTAAACTGACTCAGAATTTTTCTCCCTACATAAATAATCAATATTCGCAAAAGAGAAAAATTAAAAAAAAAAGAAGAAGAAATTTCAAATTAGAAACTAAAAGTATACATTGAAGATTTTCGTTCAGGCTGGGACTCGAACCCAGGGCCACTCGCTTGGAAGCCTAACACTCTAGCCATTAGTCTATGGGAGCTCTGTCGGTGGGAGTTTTAAATATAATAAAAACAAAAAATGCACCTTGGTAATTGTTTATTTAAACACTTTGAAATCTTCGTGTCGAAAAATTAAACTGACTCAGAATTTTCTTCCCTACATAAATAATCAATTATTGCAAAGGAAAGAAATTGAAAAAAAAAAGAATTTTCAAATTAGAAAAGAAATATATACATTGAAGCTATTCGCTCCGGCTGGGACTCGAACCCAGGCCACTCGCTTGGAAGACCAGCGGTCTAGCCATTAGGCTATCGGAGTTCTGTCGAGCGGAGTCTTACTGCCTGACTGATACTGCCTGACTGACAGACTGACTCACTGACTGACTGATACTGACTGACTGACTCACTGACTGACCGAGACTGACTGACTAACTGCCTGACTGACTGAGACTGGACTGACTGACTGACTGTCTAACTGACTGACTGAGACTGACTAACTGACTGCTTGACTCTCTGACTGGCTATTTCACTGACTGACTGAATGACTAAATGACTGACTGACACTGACTGACTGACTGCTTGACTACCTGACTGACTGCTTGACTGACTAACTGACTGGACAGGACTGACCGACTGACTGACTGACAGACTGACTGAATAAGGATGACTGACAGACTGACTGAATAAGGCTGACTGACTGACTGACTGACAGACTGACTGAATAAGGCTGACCGACTGACTGACTGCCTGACTGACTGACTGACTGATTGACTGACTGACTGACTGACCGAGACTGACTGACTGACTGACTGAGACTGGACTGGACTGACTGACTGACTGACTGACTGAGACTGACTGACTGCTTTAGTGACTAACTGACTGCACAGGACTGACCGACTGACTGACTGACTGACTGCCTGACTGACTGACTGACTGAATGACTGACTGACTGACTGACCGAGACTGACTGACTGACTGACTGAGACTGACTGACTGCTTTAGTGACTAACTGACTGCACAGGACTGACCGACTGACTGACTGACTGACTGACTGACTGAATGACTGAGACTAAATGACTGACTGCTTGACTGACTGGCTGAAGGACTAACTGACTGACTGGACTGACTGACTGAGACTGAATGACTGAGTGCTTGACTGATTGACTGTCAGACTGACTGACTGACTTCGCAAAAGGGAAAAATAAAAAAAAAAGAATTATAAAATTAGAAAAAAATATTTGCATTTAAGATTTCCTTTCCGGCCGGGACTCGAACCCAGTACCACGCTTTAGGAACCCAACGGTCTAGCCATTAGGCTATCGGAGCTCTGTCGATGGAAGTCTTAAATATAATAAAAACAAAAAATGCACCTTGGTAATTATTGATTCAAACACTTTGAAATTTATAGGTCGAATAATTAAACTGACTCAGAATTTTTCTCCCGACATAAATAATCAATATTCGCAAAAGAGAAAAATTAAAAAAAAAAGAAGAAGAAATTTCAAATTAGAAACTAAAAGTATACATTGAAGATTTTCGTTCAGGCTGGGACTCGAACCCAGGGCCACTCGCTTGGAAGCCTAACACTCTAGCCATTAGTCTATGGGAGCTCTGTCGGTGGGAGTTTTAAATATAATAAAAACAAAAAATGCACCTTGGTAATTGTTTATTTAAACACTTTGAAATCTTCGTGTCGAAAAATTAAACTGACTCAGAATTTTCTTCCCCACATAAATAATCAATAATTGCAAAGGAAAGAAATTGAAAAAAAAAAGAATTTTCAAATTAGAAAAGAAATATATACATTGAAGATATTCGCTCCGGCTGGGACGCGAACCCAGGCCACTCGCTTGGAAGACAAGCGGTCTAGCCATTAGGCTATCGGAGTTCTGTCGAGCGGAGTCTTACTGCCTGACTGATACTGCCTGACTGACAGACTGACTCACTGACTGACTGATACTGACTGACTGACTAACTGCCTGACTGACTGACTAACTGCCTGACTGACTGAGACTGGACTGACTGACTGACTGACTGACTGACTGACTGACTAACTGACTGACTGAGACTGACTGACTGACTGCTTGACTCTCTGACTGGCTATTTCACTGACTGACTGAATGACTAAATGACTGACTGACACTGACTGACTGACTGCTTGACTACCTGACTGACTGCTTGACTGACTAACTGACTGGACAGGACTGACCGACTGACTGACTGACAGACTGACTGAATAAGGATGACTGACAGACTGACTGAATAAGGCTGACTGACTGACTGACTGACAGACTGACTGAATAAGGCTGACCGACTGACTGACTGCCTGACTGACTGACTGACTGAATGACTGACTGACTGACTGACCGAGACTGACTGACTGACTGACTGAGACTGGACTGGACTGACTGACTGAGACTGACTGACTGCTTTAGTGACTAACTGACTGCACAGGACTGACCGACTGACTGACTGACTGACTGCCTGACTGACTGACTGACTGAATGACTGACTGACTGAGACTAAATGACTGACTTCTTGACTGACTGGCTGAAGGACTAACTGACTGACTGAGTGACTGACTGACTGGACTGACTGACTGAGACTGAATGACTGAGTGCTTGACTGATTGACTGTCAGACTGACTGACTGACTTCGCAAAAGGGAAAAATAAAAAAAAAAGAATTATAAAATTAGAAAAAAATATTTGCATTTAAGATTTCCTTTCCGGCTGGGATTTGAACCCAGGGCGACACTCATGGAAGCCCAACGCTCTCGCCAATATACTATCGGATCTCTGTTGATCGGTGTCTTAATTATAATAAAAACAAAAAATGCACCTTAGTAATTATTGATCTAAAATCTTTGAAATCTAAAGGTCGAATGATTAAACTGACTCAGAATTTTCTTCCGTACATAAATAATCCATATTTGCAAAAGAAAGAAATTGAAAAAAAAAGAATCTTCAAATTAGAAGAGAAATATATACATGGAAGATTTTCGTTCCGGCCGGGACTCGAACCCAGTACCACGCGCTTGGAACCCAACGGTCTAGCCATTAGGCTATCGGAGCTCTGTCGATGGAAGTCTTAAATATAATAAAAACAAAAAATGCACCTTGGTAATTATTGATTCAAACACTTTGAAATTTACAGGTCGAATAATTAAACTGACTCAGAATTTTTCTCCCTACATAAATAATCAATATTCGCAAAAGAGAAAAATTAAAAAAAAGAAGAAGAAATTTCAAATTAGAAACTAAAAGTATACATTGAAGATTTTCGTTCAGGCTGGGACTCGAACCCAGGGCCACTCGCATGGAAGCCTAACACTCTAGCCATTAGTCTATGGGAGCTCTGTCGGTGGGAGTTTTAAATATAATAAAAACAAAAAATGCACCTTGGTAATTGTTTATTTAAACACTTTGAAATCTTCGTGTCGAAAAATTAAACTGACTCAGAATTTTCTTCCCTACATAAATAATCAATAATTGCAAAGGAAAGAAATTGAAAAAAAAAAAGAATTTTCAAATTAGAAAAGAAATATATACATTGAAGATATTCGCTCCGGCTGGGACTCGAACCCAGGCCACTCGCTTGGAAGACCAGCGGTCTAGCCATTAGGCTATCGGAGTTCTGTCGAGCGGAGTCTTACTGCCTGACTGATACTGCCTGACTGACACTCTGACTCACTGACTGACTGATACTGACTGACTGACTCACTGACTGACCGAGACTGACTGACTAACTGCCTGACTGACTGAGACTGGACTGACTGACTGACTGACTAACTGACTGACTAACTGACTGACTGAGACTGACTGACTGACTGCTTGACTCTCTGACTGGCTATTTCACTGACTGACTGAATGACTAAATGACTGACTGACACTGACTGACTGACTGCTTGACTACCTGACTGACTGCTTGACTGACTAACTGACTGGACAGGACTGACCGACTGACTGACTGACTGAATAAGGATGACTGACAGACTGACTGAATAAGGCTGACTGACTGACTGACTGACAGACTGACTGAATAAGGCTGACCGACTGACTGACTGCCTGACTGACTGACTGACTGAATGACTGACTGACTGACTGACCGAGACTGACTGACTGACTGACTGAGATTGGACTGGACTGACTGACTGACTGACTGACTGAGACTGACTGACTGCTTTAGTGACTAACTGACTGCACAGGACTGACCGACTGACTGACTGACTGACTGCCTGACTGACTGACTGACTGAATGACTGACTGACTGAGACTAAATGACTGACTGCTTGACTGACTGGCTGAAGGACTAACTGACTGACTGAGTGACTGACTGACTGGACTGACTGACTGAGACTGAATGACTGAGTGCTTGACTGATTGACTGTCAGACTGACTGACTGACTTCGCAAAAGGGAAAAATAAAAAAAAAAGAATTATAAAATTAGAAAAAAATATTTGCATTTAAGATTTCCTTTCCGGCCGGGACTCGAACCCAGTACCACGCGCTAGGAACCCAACGGTCTAGCCATTAGGCTATCGGAGCTCTGTCGATGGAAGTCTTAAATATAATAAAAACAAAAAATGCACCTTGGTAATTATTGATTCAAACACTTTGAAATTTACTGGTCGAATAATTAAACTGACTCAGAATTTTTCTCCCTACATAAATAATCAATATTCGCAAAAGAGAAAAATTAAAAAAAAAGAAGAAGAAATTTCAAATTAGAAACTAAGAGTATACATTTAAGATTTCCTTTCCGGCCGGGACTCGAACCCAGGGCCACTCGCTTGGAAGCCTAACACTCTAGCCATTTGTCTATGGGAGCTCTGTCGGTGGGAGTTTTAAATATAATAAAAACAAAAAATGCACCTTGGTAATTGTTTATTTAAACACTTTGAAATCTTCGTGTCGAAAAATTAAACTGACTCAGAATTTTCTTCCCTACATAAATAATCAATAATTGCAAAGGAAAGAAATTGAAAAAAAAAAGAATTTTCAAATTAGAAAAGAAATATATACATTGAAGCTATTCGCTCCGGCTGGGACTCGAACCCAGGCCACTCGCTTGGAAGACCAGCGGTCTAGCCATTAGGCTATCGGAGTTCTGTCGAGCGGAGTCTTACTGCCTGACTGATACTGCCTGACTGACAGACTGACTCACTGACTGACTGATACTGACTCACTGACTGACCGAGACTGACTGACTAACTGCCTGACTGACTGAGACTGGACTGACTGACTGACTGACTGACTGACTGACTAACTGACTGACTGAGACTGACTGACTGACTGCTTGACTCTCTGACTGGCTATTTCACTGACTGACTGAATGACTAAATGACTGACTGACACTGACTGACTGACTGTTTGACTACCTGACTGACTGCTTGTCTGACTAACTGACTGGACAGGACTGACCGACTGACTGACTGACAGACTGACTGAATAAGGATGACTGACAGACTGACTGAATAAGGCTGACTGACTGACTGACTGACAGACTGACTGAATAAGGCTGACCGACTGACTGACTGCCTGACTGACTGACTGACTGAATGACTGACTGACTGACTGACTGAGACTGACTGACTGACTGACTGAGACTGAACTGGACTGACTGACTGACTGACTGACTGAGACTGACTGTCTGATTTAGTGACTAACTGACTGCACAGGACTGACCGACTGACTGACTGACTGACTGCCTGACTGACTGACTGACTGAATGACTGACTGACTGAGACTAAATGACTGACTGCTTGACTGACTGGCTGAAGGACTAACTGACTAACTGAGTGACTGACTGACTGGACTGACTGACTGAGACTGAATGACTGAGTGCTTGACTGATTGACTGTCAGACTGACTGACTGACTTCGCAAAAGGGAAAAATAAAAAAAAAGAATTATAAAATTAGAAAAAATATTTGCATTTAAGATTTCCTTTCCGGCCGGGACTCGAACCCAGTACCACGCGCTAGGAACCCAACGGTCTAGCCCTTAGGCTATCGGAGCTCTGTCGATGGAAGTCTTAAATATAATAAAAACAAAAAATGCACCTTGGTTATTATTGATTCAAACACTTTGAAATTTACTGGTCGAATAATTAAACTGACTCAGAATTTTTCTCCCTACATAAATAATCAATATTCGCAAAAGAGAAAAATTTAAAAAAAAAGAAGAAGAAATTTCAAATTAGAAACTAAAAGTAAACATTGAAGATTTTCGTTCAGGCTGGGACTCGAACCCAGGGCCACTCGCTTGGAAGCCTAACACTCTAGCCATTAGTCTATGGGAGCTCTGTCGGTGGGAGTTTTAAATATAATAAAAACAAAAAATGCACCTTGGTAATTGTTTATTTAAACACTTTGAAATCTTCGTGTCGAAAAATTAAACTGACTCAGAATTTTCTTCCCTACATAAATAATCAATAATTGCAAAGGAAAGAAATTGAAAAAAAAAAGAATTTTCAAATTAGAAAAGAAATATATACATTGAAGATATTCGCTCCGGCTGGGACTCGAACCCAGGCCACTCGCTTGGAAGACCAGCGGTCTAGCCATTAGGATATCGGAGTTCTGTCGAGCGGAGTCTTACTGCCTGACTGATACTGCCTGACTGACAGACTGACTCACTGACTGACTGATACTCACTGACTGACTCACTGACTGACCGAGACTGACTGACTAACTGCCTGACTGACTGAGACTGGACTGACTGACTGACTGACTGACTGACTGACTAACTGACTGACTGAGACTGACTGACTGACTGCTTGACTCTCTGACTGGCTATTTCACTGACTGACTGAATGACTAAATGACTGACTGACACTGACTGACTGACTGCTTGACTACCTGACTGACTAACTGACTGGACAGGACTGACCGACTGACTGACTGACAGACTGACTGAATAAGGATGACTGACAGACTGACTGAATAAGGCTGACTGACTGACTGACTGACAGACTGACTGAATAAGGCTGACCGACTGACTGACTGCCTGACTGACTGACTGACTGAATGACTGACTGACTGACTGACCGAGACTGACTGACTGACTGACTGAGACTGACTGACTGCTTTAGTGACTAACTGACTGCACAGGACTGACCGACTGACTGACTGACTGACTGACTGACTGAATGACTGAGACTAAATGACTGACTGCTTGACTGACTGGCTGAAGGACTAACTGACTGACTGAGTGACTGAGTGACTGGACTGACTGACTGAGACTGAATGACTGAGTGCTTGACTGATTGACTGTCAGACTGACTGACTGACTTCGCAAAAGGGAAAAATAAAAAAAAAGAATTATAAAATTAGAAAAAAATATTTGCATTTAAGATTTCCTTTCCGGCTGGGATTTGAACCCAGGGCGACACTCATGGAAGCCCAACGCTCTCGCCAATATACTATCGGATCTCTGTTGATCGGTGTCTTAATTATAATAAAAACAAAAAATGCACCTTAGTAATTATTGATCTAAAATCTTTGAAATCTAAAGGTCGAATGATTAAACTGACTCAGAATTTTCTTCCGTACATAAATAATCCATATTTGCAAAAGAAAGAAATTGAAAAAAAAAAAGAATCTTCAAATTAGAAGAGAAATATATACATGGAAGATTTTCGTTCCGGCCGGGACTCGAACCCAGTACCACGCGCTTGGAACCCAACGGTCTAGCCATTAGTCTATGAGAGCTCTGTCGGTGGGAGTTTTAAATATAATAAAAACAAAAAATGCACCTTGGTAATTGTTTATTTAAACACTTTGAAATCTTCGTGTCGAAAAATTAAACTGACTCAGAATTTTCTTCCCTACATAAATAATCAATAATTGCAAAGGAAAGAAATTGAAAAAAAAAAAGAATTTTCAAATTAGAAAAGAAATATATACATTGAAGATATTCGCTCCGGCTGGGACTCGAACCCAGGCCACTCGCTTGGAAGACCAGCGGTCTAGCCATTAGGCTATCGGAGTTCTGTCGAGCGGAGTCTTACTGCCTGACTGATACTGCCTGACTGACAGACTGACTCACTGACTGACTGATACTGACTGACTGACTCACTGACTGACCGAGACTGACTGACTAACTGCCTGACTGACTGAGACTGGACTGACTGACTGACTGACTGACTGACTGACTAACTGACTGACTGAGACTGACTGACTGACTGCTTGACTCTCTGACTGGCTATTTCACTGACTGACTGAATGACTAAATGACTGACTGACACTGACTGACTGACTGCTTGACTACCTGACTGACTGCTTGACTGACTAACTGACTGGACAGGACTGACCGACTGACTGACTGACAGACTGACTGAATAAGGATGACTGACAGACTGACTGAATAAGGCTGACTGACTGACTGACTGAATGACTGACTGACTGACTGACCGAGACTGACTGACTGCCTGACTGAGACTGGACTGGACTGACTGACTGACTGACTGACTGACCGAGACTGACTGACTGACTGACTGAGACTGGACTGGACTGACTGACTGACTGACTGACTGAGACTGACTGACTGCTTTAGTGACTAACTGACTGCACAGGACTGACCGACTGACTGACTGAGACTAAATGACTGACTGCTTGACTGACTGGCTGAAGGACTAACTGACTGACTGAGTGACTGACTGACTGGACTGACTGACTGAGACTGAATGACTGAGTGCTTGACTGATTGACTGTCAGACTGACTGACTGACTTCGCAAAAGGGAAAAATAAAAAATAAAGAATTATAAAATTAGAAAAAAATATTTGCATTTAAGATTTCCTTTCCGGCTGGGATTTGAACCCAGGGCGACACTCATGGAAGCCCAACGCTCTCGCCAATATACTATCGGATCTCTGTTGATCGGTGTCTTAATTATAATAAAAACAAAAAATGCACCTTAGTAATTATTGATCTAAAATCTTTGAAATCTAAAGGTCGAATGATTAAACTGACTCAGAATTTTCTTCCGTACATAAATAATCCATATTTGCAAAAGAAAGAAATTGAAAAAAAAAAGAATCTTCAAATTAGAAGAGAAATATATACATGGAAGATTTTCGTTCCGGCCGGGACTCGAACCCAGTACCACGCGCTTGGAACCCAACGGTCTAGCCATTAGGCTATCGGAGCTCTGTCGATGGAAGTCTTAAATATAATAAAAACAAAAAATGCACCTTGGTAATTATTGATTCAAACACTTTGAAATTTACAGGTCGAATAATTAAACTGACTCAGAATTTTTCTCCCTACATAAATAATCAATATTCGCAAAAGAGAAAAATTAAAAAAAAAAGAAGAAGAAATTTCAAATTAGAAACTAAAAGTATACATTGAAGATTTTCGTTCAGGCTGGGACTCGAACCCAGGGCCACTCGCTTGGAAGCCTAACACTCTAGCCATTAGTCTATGGGAGCTCTGTCGGTGGGAGTTTTAAATATAATAAAAACAAAAAATGCACCTTGGTAATTGTTTATTTAAACACTTTGAAATCTTCGTGTCGAAAAATTAAACTGACTCAGAATTTTCTTCCCTACATAAATAATCAATAATTGCAAAGGAAAGAAATTGAAAAAAAAAAGAATTTTCAAATTAGAAAAGAAATATATACATTGAAGATATTCGCTCCGGCTGGGACTCGAACCCAGGCCACTCGCTTGGAAGACCAGCGGTCTAGCCATTAGGCTATCGGAGCTCTGTCGAGCGGAGTCTTACTGCCTGACTGATACTGCCTGACTGACAGACTGACTCACTGACTGACTGATACTGACTGACTGACTCACTGACTGACCGAGACTGACTGACTAACTGCCTGACTGACTGAGACTGGACTGACTGATTGACTGACTGACTGACTGACTAACTGACTGACTGAGACTGACTGACTGACTGCTTGACTCTCTGACTGGCTATTTCACTGACTGACTGAATGACTAAATGACTGACTGACACTGACTGACTGACTGCTTGACTACCTGACTGACTGCTTGACTGACTAACTGACTGGACAGGACTGACCGACTGACTGACTGACAGACTGACTGAATAAGGATGACTGACAGACTGACTGAATAAGGCTGACTGACTGACAGACTGACTGACTGACTGACTGACCGAGACTGACTGACTGACTGACTGAGACTGGACTGGAATGACTGACTGACTGACTGACTGAGACTGACTGACTGCTTTAGTGACTAACTGACTGCACAGGACTGACCGACTGACTGACTGACTGACTGCCTGACTGACTGACTGACTGAATGACTGACTGCTTGACTGACTGGCTGAAGGACTAACTGACTGACTGAGTGACTGACTGACTGGACTGACTGACTGAGACTGAATGACTGAGTGCTTGACTGATTGACTGTCAGACTGACTGACTGACTTCGCAAAAGGGAAAAATAAAAAAAAAAGAATTATAAAATTAGAAAAAAATATTTGCATTTAAGATTTCCTTTCCGGCTGGGATTTGAACCCAGGGCGACACTCATGGAAGCCCAACGCTCTCGCCAATATACTATCGGATCTCTGTTGATCGGTGTCTTAATTATAATAAAAACAAAAAATGCACCTTAGTAATTATTGATCTAAAATCTTTGAAATCTAAAGGTCGAATGATTAAACTGACTCAGAATTTTCTTCCGTACATAAATAATCCATATTTGCAAAAGAAAGAAATTGAAAAAAAAAAGAATCTTCAAATTAGAAGAGAAATATATACATGGAAGATTTTCGTTCCGGCCGGTACTCGAACCCAGTACCACGCGCTTGGAACCCAACGGTCTAGCCATTTGGCTATCGGAGCTCTGTCGATGGAAGTCCTTAATATAATAAAAACAAAAAATGCACCTTGGTAATTATTGATTCAAACACTTTGAAATTTACAGGTCGAATAATTAAACTGACTCAGAATTTTTCTCCCTACATAAATAATCAATATTCGCAAAAGAGAAAAATTAAAAAAAAAGAAGAAGAAATTTCAAATTAGAAACTAAAAGTATACATTGAAGATTTTCGTTCAGGCTGGGAATCGAACCCAGGGCCACTCGCTTGGAAGCCTAACACTCTAGCCATTAGTCTATGGGAGCTCTGTCGGTGGGAGTTTTAAATATAATAAAAACAAAAAATGCACCTTGGTAATTGTTTATTTAAACACTTTGAAATCTTCGTGTCGAAAAATTAAACTGACTCAGAATTTTCTTCCCTACATAAATAATCAATAATTGCAAAGGAAAGAAATTGAAAAAAAAAAGAATTTTCAAATTAGAAAAGAAATATATACATTGAAGATATTCGCTCCGGCTGGGACTCGAACCCAGGCCACTCGCTTGGAAGACCAGCGGTCTAGCCATTAGGCTATCGGAGTTCTGTCGAGCGGAGTCTTACTGCCTGACTGATACTGCCTGACTGACAGACTGACTCACTGACTGACTGATACTGACTGACTGACTCACTGACTGACCGAGACTGACTGACTAACTGACTGACTGACTGAGACTGGACTGACTGACTGACTGACTGACTGACTGACTAACTGACTGACTGAGACTGACTGACTGACTGCTTGACTCTCTGACTGGCTATTTCACTGACTGACTGAATGACTAAATGACTGACTGACACTGACTGACTGACTGCTTGACTACCTGACTGACTGCTTGACTGACTAACTGACTGGACAGGACTGACCGACTGACTGACTGACAGACTGACTGAATAAGGATGACTGACAGACTGACTGAATAAGGCTGACTGACTGACTGACTGACAGACTGACTGAATAAGGCTGACCGACTGACTGACTGCCTGACTGACTGAATGACTGAATGACTGACTGACTGACTGACCGAGACTGACTGACTGACTGACTGAGACTGGACTGGACTGACTGACTGACTGACTGACTGAGACTGACTGACTGCTTTAGTGACTAACTGACTGCACAGGACTGACCGACTGACTGACTGAATGACTGACTGACTGAGACTAAATGACTGACTGCTTGACTGACTGGCTGAAGGACTAACTGACTGACTGAGTGACTGACTGACTGGACTGACTGACTGAGACTGAATGACTGAGTGCTTGACTGATTGACTGTCAGACTGACTGACTGACTTCGCAAAAGGGAAAAATAAAAAAAAAAGAATTATAAAATTAGAAAAAAATATTTGCATTTAAGATTTCCTTTCCGGCTGGGATTTGAACCCAGGGCGACACTCATGGAAGCCCAACGCTCTCGCCAATATACTATCGGATCTCTGTTGATCGGTGTCTTAATTATAATAAAAACCAAAAATGCACCTTAGGAATTATTGATCTAAAATCTTTGAAATCTAAAGGTCGAATGATTAAACTGACTCAGAATTTTCTTCCGTACATAAATAATCCATATTTGCAAAAGAAAGAAATTGAAAAAAAAAAGAATCTTCAAATTAGAAGAGAAATATATACATGGAAGATTTTCGTTCCGGCCGGGACTCGAACCCAGTACCACGCGCTTGGAACCCAACGGTCTAGCCATTAGGCTATCGGAGCTCTGTCGATGGAAGTCTTAAATATAATAAAAACAAAAAATGCACCTTGGTAATTATTGATTCAAACACTTTGAAATTTACAGGTCGAATAATTAAACTGACTCAGAATTTTTCTCCCTACATAAATAATCAATATTCGCAAAAGAGAAAAATTAAAAAAAAAGAAGAAGAAATTTCAAATTAGAAACTAAAAGTATACATTGAAGATTTTCGTTCAGGCTGGGACTCGAACCCAGGGCCACTCGCTTGGAAGCCTAACACTCTAGCCATTAGTCTATGGGAGCTCTGTCGGTGGGAGTTTTAAATATAATAAAAACAAAAAATGCACCTTGGTAATTGTTTATTTAAACACTTTGAAATCTTCGTGTCGAAAAATTAAACTGACTCAGAATTTTCTTCCCTACATAAATAATCAATAATTGCAAAGGAAAGAAATTGAAAAAAAAAAGAATTTTCAAATTAGAAAAGAAATATATACATTGAAGATATTCGCTCCGGCTGGGACTCGAACCCAGGCCACTCGCTTGGAAGACCAGCGGTCTAGCCATTAGGCTATCGGAGTTCTGTCGAGCGGAGTCTTACTGCCTGACTGATACTGCCTGACTGACCGAGACTGACTGACTAACTGACTGACTGACTGAGACTGGACTGACTGACTGACTGACTGACTGACTGACTAACTGACTGACTGAGACTGACTGACTGACTGCTTGACTCTCTGACTGGCTATTTCACTGACTGACTGAATGACTAAATGACTGACTGACACTGACTGACTGACTGCTTGACTACCTGACTGACTGCTTGACTGACCGACTGACTGACTGACAGACTGACTGAATAAGGATGACTGACAGACTGACTGAATAAGGCTGACTGACTGACTGACTGACAGACTGACTGAATAAGGCTGACCGACTGACTGACTGCCTGACTGACTG
Organism: Uloborus diversus; assembly: GCF_026930045.1. Lineage (NCBI taxonomy): Eukaryota > Metazoa > Arthropoda > Arachnida > Araneae > Uloboridae > Uloborus > Uloborus diversus. The sequence goes on along the minus strand of NW_026558582.1, from coordinate 110,467 downwards.
ACTGACTGAATGACTGACTGACTGACTGACCGAGACTGACTGACTGACTGACTGAGACTGGACTGGACTGACTGACTGACTGAGACTGACTGACTGCTTTAGTGACTAACTGACTGCACAGGACTGACCGACTGACTGACTGACTGACTGACTGACTGAATGACTGACTGACTGAGACTAAATGACTGACTGCTTGACTGACTGGCTGAAGGACTAACTGACTGACTGAGTGACTGACTGACTGGACTGACTGACTGAGACTGAATGACTGAGTGCTTGACTGATTGACTGTCAGACTGACTGACTGACTTCGCAAAAGGGAAAAATAAAAAAAAAGAATTATAAAATTAGAAAAAAATAGTTGCATTTAAGATTTCCTTTCCGGCTGGGATTTGAACCCAGGGCGACACTCATGGAAGCCCAACGCTCTCGCCAATATACTATCGGATCTCTATTGATCGGTGTCTTAATTATAATAAAAACAAAAAATGCACCTTAGTAATTATTGATCTAAAATCTTTGAAATCTAAAGGTCGAATGATTAAACTGACTCAGAATTTTCTTCCGTACATAAATAATCCATATTTGCAAAAGAAAGAAATTGAAAAAAAAAGAATCTTCAAATTAGAAGAGAAATATATACATGGAAGATTTTCGTTCCGGCCGGGACTCGAACCCAGTACCACGCGCTTGGAACCCAACGGTCTAGCCATTTGGCTATCGGAGCTCTGTCGATGGAAGTCTTAAATATAATAAAAACAAAAAATGCACCTTGGTAATTATTGATTCAAACACTTTGAAATTTACAGGTCGAATAATTAAACTGACTCAGAATTTTTCTCCCTACATAAATAATCAATATTCGCAAAAGAGAAAAAATAAAAAAAAAGAAGAAGAAATTTCAAATTAGAAACTAAAAGTATACATTGAAGATTTTCGTTCAGGCTGGGACTCGAACCCAGGGCCACTCGCTTGGAAGCCTAACACTCTAGCCATTAGTCTATGGGAGCTCTGTCGGTGGGAGTTTTAAATATAATAAAAACAAAAAATGCACCTTGGTAATTGTTTATTTAAACACTTTGAAACCTTCGTGTCGAAAAATTAAACTGACTCAGAATTTTCTTCCCTACATAAATAATCAATAATTGCAAAGGAAAGAAATTGAAAAAAAAAAAATTTTCAAATTAGAAAAGAAATATATACATTGAAGATATTCGCTCCGGCTGGGACTCGAACCCAGGCCACTCGCTTGGAAGACCAGCGGTCTAGCCATTAGGCTATCGGAGTTCTGTCGAGCGGAGTCTTACTGCCTGACTGATACTGCCTGACTGACAGACTGACTCACTGACTGACTGATACTGACTGACTGACTCTCTGACTGACCGAGACTGACTGACTAACTGCCTGACTGACTGAGACTGGACTGACTGACTGACTGACTGACTGACTGACTGACTGACTGACTGACTAACTGACTGACTGACTGCTTGACTCTCTGACTGGCTATTTCACTGACTGACTGAATGACTAAATGACTGACTGACACTGACTGACTGACTGCTTGACTACCTGACTGACTGCTTGACTGACTAACTGACTGGACAGGACTGACCGACTGACTGACTGACAGACTGACTGAATAAGGATGACTGACAGACTGACTGAATAAGGCTGACTGACTGACTGACTGACAGACTGACTGAATAAGGCTGACCGACTGACTGACTGCCTGACTGACTGACTGACTGAATGACTGACTGACTGACTGACCGAGACTGACTGACTGACTGACTGAGACTGGACTGGACTGACTGACTGACTGACTGACTGAGACTGACTGACTGCTTTAGTGACTAACTGACTGCACAGGACTGACCGACTGACTGACTGAATGACTGACTGACTGAGACTAAATGACTGACTGCTTGACTGACTGGCTGAAGGACTAACTGACTGACTGAGTGATTGACTGACTGGACTGACTGACTGAGACTGAATGACTGAGTGCTTGACTGATTGACTGTCAGACTGACTGACTGACTTCGCAAAAGGGAAAAATAAAAAAAAAAGAATTATAAAATTAGAAAAAAATATTTGCATTTAAGATTTCCTTTCCGGCTGGGATTTGAACCCAGGGCGACACTCATGGAAGCCCAACGCTCTCGCCAATATACTATCGGATCTCTGTTGATCGGTGTCTTAATTATAATAAAAACAAAAAATGCACCTTAGTAATTATTGATCTAAAATCTTTGAAATCTAAAGGTCGAATGATTAAACTGACTCAGAATTTTCTTCCGTACATAAATAATCCATATTTGCAAAAGAAAGAAATTGAAAAAAAAAAGAATCTTCAAATTAGAAGAGAAATATATACATGGAAGATTTTCGTTCCGGCCGGGACTCGAACCCAGTACCACGCGCTTGGAACCCAACGGTCTAGCCATTACTCTATCGGAGCTCTGTCGATGGAAGTCTTAAATATAATAAAAACAAAAAATGCACCTTGGTAATTATTGATTCAAACACTTTGAAATTTACAGGTCGAATAATTAAACTGACTCAGAATTTTTCTCCCTACATAAATAATCAATATTCGCAAAAGAGAAAAATTAAAAAAAAAAGAAGAAGAAATTTCAAATTAGAAACTAAAAGTATACATTGAAGATTTTCGTTCAGGCTGGGACTCGAACCCAGGGCCACTCGCTTGGAAGCCTAACACTCTAGCCATTAGTCTATGGGAGCTCTGTCGGTGGGAGTTTTAAATATAATAAAAACATAAAATGCACCTTGGTAATTGTTTATTTAAACACTTTGAAATCTTCGTGTCGAAAAATTAAACTGACTCAGAATTTTCTTCCCTACATAAATAATCAATAATTGCAAAGAAAGAAATTGAAAAAAAAAAGAATTTTCAAATTAGAAAAGAAATATATACATTGAAGATATTCGCTCCGGCTGGGACTCGAACCCAGGCCACTCGCTTGGAAGACCAGCGGTCTAGCCATTAGTCTATCGGAGTTCTGTCGAGCGGAGTCTTACTGCCTGAATGATACTGCCTGACTGACAGACTGACTCACTGACTGACTGATACTGACTGACTGACTCACTGACTGACCGAGACTGACTGACTAACTGCCTGACTGACTGAGACTGGACTGACTGACTGACTGACTGACTGACTAACTGACTGACTGAGACTGACTGACTGACTGCTTGACTCTCTGACTGGCTATTTCACTGACTGACTGAATGACTAAATGACTGACTGACACTGACTGACTGACTGCTTGACTATCTGACTGACTGCTTGACTGACTAACTGACTGGACAGGACTGACCGACTGACTGACTGACAGACTGACTAAATAAGGATGACTGACTGACTGACTGACAGACTGACTGAATAAGGCTGACCGACTGACTGACTGCCTGACTGACTGACTGACTGAATGACTGACTGACTGACTGACCGAGACTGACTGACTGACTGACTGAGACTGGACTGGACTGACTGACTGACTGACTGACTGAGACTGACTGACTGCTTTAGTGACTAACTGACTGCACAGGACTGACCGACTGACTGACTGACTGACTGCCTGACTGACTGACTGACTGAATGACTGACTGACTGAGACTAAATGACTGACTGCTTGACTGACTGGCTGAAGGACTAACTGACTGACTGAGTGACTGACTGACTGGACTGACTGACTGAGACTGAATGACTGAGTGCTTGACGGATTGACTGTCAGACTGACTGACTGACTTCGCAAAAGGGAAAAATAAAAATAAAAGAATTATAAAATTAGAAAAAAATATTTGCATTTAAGATTTCCTTTCCGGCTGGGATTTGAACCCAGGGCGACACTCATGGAAGCCCAACGCTCTCGCCAATATACTATCGGATCTCTGTTGATCGGTGTCTTAATTATAATAAAAACAAAAAATGCACCTTAGTAATTATTGATCTCAAATCTTTGAAATCTAAAGGTCGAATGATTAAACTGACTCAGAATTTTCTTCCGTACATAAATAATCCATATTTGCAAAAGAAAGAAATTGAAAAAAAAAAAATCTTCAAATTAGAGGAGAAATATATACATGGAAGATTTTCGTTCCGGCCGGGACTCGAACCCAGTACCACGCGCTTGGAACCCAACGGTCTAGCCATTAGGCTATCGGAGCTCTGTCGATGGAAGTCTTAAATATAATAAAAACAAAAAATGCACCTTGGTAATTATTGATTCAAACACTTTGAAATTTACAGGTCGAATAATTAAACTGACTCAGAATTTTTCTCCCTACATAAATAATCAATATTCGCAAAAGAGAAAAATTAAAAAAAAAAGAAGAAGAAATTTCAAATTAGAAACTAAAAGTATACATTGAAGATTTTCGTTCAGGCTGGGACTCGAACCCAGGGCCACTCGCTTGGAAGCCTAACACTCTAGCCATTAGTCTATGGGAGCTCTGTCGGTGGGAGTTTTAAATATAATAAAAACAAAAAATGCACCTTGGTAATTGTTTATTTAAACACTTTGAAATCTTCGTGTCGAAAAATTAAACTGACTCAGAATTTTCTTCCCTACATAAATAATCAATAATTGCAAAGGAAAGAAATTGAAAAAAAAAAGAATTTTCAAATTAGAAAAGAAATATATACATTGAAGATATTCGCTCCGGCTGGGACTCGAACCCAGGCCACTCGCTTGGAAGACCAGCGGTCTAGCCATTAGGCTATCGGAGTTCTGTCGAGCGGAGTCTTACTGCCTGACTGATACTGCCTGACTGACAGACTGACTCACTGACTGACTGATACTGACTGACTGACTCACTGACTGACCGAGACTGACTGACTAACTGCCTGACTGACTGAGACTGGACTGACTGACTGACTGACTGACTAACTGACTGACTGAGACTGACTGACTGACTGCTTGACTCTCTGTCTGGCTATTTCACTGACTGACTGAATGACTAAATGACTGACTGACACTGACTGACTGACTGCTTGACTACCTGACTGACTGCTTGACTGACTAACTGACTGGACAGGACTGACCGACTGACTGACTGACAGACTGACTGAATAAGGATGACTGACAGACTGACTGAATAAGGCTGACTGACTGACTGACTGACAGACTGACTGAATAAGGCTGACCGACTGACTGACTGCCTGACTGACTGACTGACTGAATGACTGACTGACTGACTGACCGAGACTGACTGACTGACTGACTGAGACTGGACTGGACTGACTGACTGACTGACTGACTGAGACTGACTGACTGCTTTAGTGACTAACTGACTGCACAGGACTGACCGACTGACTGACTGACTGACTGCCTGACTGACTGACTGACTGAATGACTGACTGACTGAGACTAAATGACTGACTGCTTGACTGACTGGCTGAAGGACTAACTGACTGACTGAGTGACTGACTGACTGGACTGACTGACTGAGACTGAATGACTGAGTGCTTGACTGATTGACTGTCAGACTGACTGACTGACTTCGCAAAAGGGAAAAATAAAAATAAAAGAATTATAAAATTAGAAAAAAATATTTGCATTTAAGATTTCCTTTCCGGCTGGGATTTGAACCCAGGGCGACACTCATGGAAGCCCAACGCTCTCGCCAATATACTATCGGATCTCTGTTGATCGGTGTCTTAATTATAATAAAAACAAAAAATGCACCTTAGTAATTATTGATCTCAAATCTTTGAAATCTAAAGGTCGAATGATTAAACTGACTCAGAATTTTCTTCCGTACATAAATAATCCATATTTGCAAAAGAAAGAAATTGAAAAAAAAAAAATCTTCAAATTAGAGGAGAAATATATACATGGAAGATTTTCGTTCCGGCCGGGACTCGAACCCAGTACCACGCGCTTGGAACCCAACGGTCTAGCCATTAGGCTATCGGAGCTCTGTCGATGGAAGTCTTAAATATAATAAAAACAAAAAATGCACCTTGGTAATTATTGATTCAAACACTTTGAAATTTACAGGTCGAATAATTAAACTGACTCAGAATTTTTCTCCCTACATAAATAATCAATATTCGCAAAAGAGAAAAATTAAAAAAAAAAGAAGAAGAAATTTCAAATTAGAAACTAAAAGTATACATTGAAGATTTTCGTTCAGGCTGGGACTCGAACCCAGGGCCACTCGCTTGGAAGCCTAACACTCTAGCCATTAGTCTATGGGAGCTCTGTCGGTGGGAGTTTTAAATATAATAAAAACAAAAAATGCACCTTGGTAATTGTTTATTTAAACACTTTGAAATCTTCGTGTCGAAAAATTAAACTGACTCAGAATTTTCTTCCCTACATAAATAATCAATAATTGCAAAGGAAAGAAATTGAAAAAAAAAAGAATTTTCAAATTAGAAAAGAAATATATACATTGAAGATATTCGCTCCGGCTGGGACTCGAACCCAGGCCACTCGCTTGGAAGACCAGCGGTCTAGCCATTAGGCTATCGGAGTTCTGTCGAGCGGAGTCTTACTGCCTGACTGATACTGCCTGACTGACAGACTGACTCACTGACTGACTGATACTGACTGACTGACTCACTGACTGACCGAGACTGACTGACTAACTGCCTGACTGACTGAGACTGGACTGACTGACTGACTGACTGACTAACTGACTGACTGAGACTGACTGACTGACTGCTTGACTCTCTGTCTGGCTATTTCACTGACTGACTGAATGACTAAATGACTGACTGACACTGACTGACTGACTGCTTGACTACCTGACTGACTGCTTGACTGACTAACTGACTGGACAGGACTGACCGACTGACTGACTGACAGACTGACTGAATAAGGATGACTGACAGACTGACTGAATAAGGCTGACTGACTGACTGACTGACAGACTGACTGAATAAGGCTGACCGACTGACTGACTGCCTGACTGACTGACTGACTGAATGACTGACTGACTGACTGACCGAGACTGACTGACTGACTGACTGAGACTGGACTGGACTGACTGACTGACTGACTGACTGAGACTGACTGACTGCTTTAGTGACTAACTGACTGCACAGGACTGACCGACTGACTGACTGACTGACTGCCTGACTGACTGACTGACTGAATGACTGACTGACTGAGACTAAATGACTGACTGCTTGACTGACTGGCTGAAGGACTAACTGACTGACTGAGTGACTGACTGACTGGACTGACTGACTGAGACTGAATGACTGAGTGCTTGACTGATTGACTGTCAGACTGACTGACTGACTTCGCAAAAGGGAAAAATAAAAATAAAAGAATTATAAAATTAGAAAAAAATATTTGCATTTAAGATTTCCTTTCCGGCTGGGATTTGAACCCAGGGCGACACTCATGGAAGCCCAACGCTCTCGCCAATATACTATCGGATCTCTGTTGATCGGTGTCTTAATTATAATAAAAACAAAAAATGCACCTTGGTAATTATTGATTCAAACACTTTGAAATTTACAGGTCGAATAATTAAACTGACTCAGAATTTTTCTCCCTACATAAATAATGAATATTCGCAAAAGAGAAAAATTTAAAAAAAAAGAAGAAGAAATTTCAAATTAGAAACTAAAAGTATACATTGAAGATTTTCGTTCAGGCTGGGACTCGAACCCAGGGCCACTCGCTTGGAAAATTAACACTCTAGCCATTAGTCTATGGGAGCTCTGTCGGTGGGAGTTTTAAATATAATAAAAACAATAAATGCACCTTGGTAATTGTTTATTTAAACACTTTGAAATCTTCGTGTCGAAAAATTAAACTGACTCAGAATTTTCTTCCCTACACAAATAATCAATAATTGCAAAGGAAAGAAATTGAAAAAAAAAAAGAATTTTCAAATTAGAAAAGAAATATATACATTGAAGATATTCTCTCCGGCTGGGACTCGAACCCAGGCCACTCGCTTGGAAGACCAGCGGTCTAGCCATTAGGCTATCGGAGTTCTGTCGAGCGGAGTCTTACTGCCTGACTGATACTGCCTGACTGACAGACTGACTCACTGACTGACTGATACTGACTGACTGACTCACTGACTGACCGAGACTGACTGACTAACTGCCTGACTGACTGAGACTGGACTGACTGACTGACTGACTGACTAACTGACTGACTGAGACTGACTGACTGACTGCTTGACTCTCTGACTGGCTATTTCACTGACTGACTGAATGACTAAATGACTGACTGAAACTGACTGACTGACTGCTTGACTACCTGACTGACTGCTTGACTGACTAACTGACTGGACAGGACTGACCGACTGACTGACTGACAGACTGAATAAGGATGACTGACAGACTGACTGAATAAGGCTGACTGACTGACTGACTGACAGACTGACTGAATAAGGCTGACCGACTGACTGACTGCCTGACTGACTGACTGACTGAATGACTGACTGACTGACTGACCGAGACTGACTGACTGACTGACTGAGACTGGACTGGACTGACTGACTGACTGACTGACTGCACAGGACTGACCGACTGACTGACTGACTGACTGCACAGGACTGACCGACTGACTGACTGACTGACTGCCTGACTGACTGACTGACTGAATGACTGACTGACTGAGACTAAATGACTGACTGCTTGACTGACTGGCTGAAGGACTAACTGACTGACTGAGTGACTGACTGACTGGACTGACTGACTGAGACTGAATGACTGAGTGCTTGACTGATTGACTGTCAGACTGACTGACTGACTTCGCAAAAGGGAAAAATAAAAAAAAAGAATTATAAAATTAGAAAAAAATATTTGCATTTAAGATTTCCTTTCCGGCTGGGATTTGAACCCAGGGCGACACTCATGGAAGCCCAACGCTCTCGCCAATATACTATCGGATCTCTGTTGATCGGTGTCTTAATTATAATAAAAACAAAAAATGCACCTTAGTAATTATTGATCTAAAATCTTTGAAATCTAAAGGTCGAATGATTAAACTGACTCAGAATTTTCTTCCGTACATAAATAATCCATATTTGCAAAAGAAAGAAATTGAAAAAAAAAAAAGAATCTTCAAATTAGAAGAGAAATATATACATGGAAGATTTTCGTTCCGGCCGGGACTCGAACCCAGTACCACGCGCTTGGAACCCAACGGTCTAGCCATTAGGCTATCGGAGCTCTGTCGATGGAAGTCTTAAATATAATAAAAACAAAAAATGCACCTTGGTAATTATTGATTCAAACACTTTGAAATTTACAGGTCGAATAATTAAACTGACTCAGAATTTTTCTCCCTACATAAATAATCAATATTCGCAAAAGAGAAAAATTAAAAAAAAAAAGAAGAGGAAATTTCAAATTAGAAACTAAAAGTATACATTGAAGATTTTCGTTCAAGCTGGGACTCGAACCCAGGGCCACTCGCTTGGAAGCCTAACACTCTAGCCATTAGTCTATGGGAGCTCTGTCGGTGAGAGTTTTAAATATAATAAAAACAAAAAATGCACCTTGGTAATTGTTTATTTAAACACTTTGAAATCTTCGTGTCGAAAAATTAAACTGACTCAGAATTTTCTTCCCTACATAAATAATCAATAATTGCAAAGGAAAGAAATTGAAAAAAAAAAAAGAATTTTCAAATTAGAAAAGAAATATATACATTGAAGATATTCGCTCCGGCTGGGACTCGAACCCAGGCCACTCGCTTGGAAGACCAGCGGTCTAGCCATTAGGCTATCGGAGTTCTGTCGAGCGGAGTCTTACTGCCTGACTGATACTGCCTGACTGACAGACTGACTCACTGACTGACTGATACTGACTGACTGACTCACTGACTGACCGAGACTGACTGACTAACTGCCTGACTGACTGAGACTGGACTGACTGACTGACTGACTGACTGACTGACTAACTGACTGACTGAGACTGACTGACTGACTGCTTGACTCTCTGACTGGCTATTTCACTGACTGACTGAATGACTAAATGACTGACTGACACTGACTGACTGACTGCTTGACTACCTGACTGACTGCTTGACTGACTAACTGACTGGACAGGACTGACCGACTGACTGACTGACAGACTGACTGAATAAGGATGACTGACAGACTGACTGAATAAGGCTGACTGACTGACTGACTGACAGACTGACTGAATAAGGCTGACCGACTGACTGACTGCCTGACTGACTGACTGACTGAATGACTGACTGACTGACTGACCGAGACTGACTGACTGACTGACTGAGACTGGACTGGACTGACTGACTGACTGACTGACTGAGACTGACTGACTGCTTTAGTGACTAACTGACTGCACAGGACTGACCGACTGACTGACTGACTGACTGCCTGACTGACTGACTGACTGACTGAGACTAAATGACTGACTGCTTAACTGACTGGCTGAAGGACTAACTGACTGACTGAGTGACTGACTGACTGGACTGACTGACTGAGACTGAATGACTGAGTGCTTGACTGATTGACTGTCAGACTGACTGACTGACTTCGCAAAAGGGAAAAATAAAAAAAAAAGAATTATAAAATTAGAAAAAAATATTTGCATTTAAGATTTCCTTTCCGGATGGGATTTGAACCCAGGGCGACACTCATGGAAGCCCAACGCTCTCGCCAATATACTATCGGATCTCTGTTGATCGGTGTCTTAATTATAATAAAAACAAAAAATGCACCTTAGTAATTATTGATCTAAAATCTTTGAAATCTAAAGGTCGAATGATTAAACTGACTCAGAATTTTCTTCCGTACATAAATAATCCATATTTGCAAAAGAAAGAAATTGAAAAAAAAAGAATCTTCATATTAGAAGAGAAATATATACATGGAAGATTTTCGTTCCGGCCGGGACTCGAACCCAGTACCACGCGCTTGGAACCCAACGGTCTAGCCATTAGGCTATCGGAGCTTTGTCGATGGAAGTCTTAAATATAATAAAAACAAAAAATGCACCTTGGTAATTATTGATTCAAACACTTTGAAATTTACAGGTCGAATAATTAAACTGACTCAGAATTTTTCTCCCTACATAAATAATCAATATTCGCAAAAGAGAAAAATTAAAAAAAAAAAAAAAGAAGAGGAAATTTCAAATTAGAAACTAAAAGTATACATTGAAGATTTTCGTTCAAGCTGGGACTCGAACCCAGGGCCACTCGCTTGGAAGCCTAACACTCTAGCCATTAGTCTATGGGAGCTCTGTCGGTGGGAGTTTTAAATATAATAAAAACAAAAAATGCACCTTGGTAATTGTTTATTTAAACACTTTGAAATCTTCGTGTCGAAAAATTAAACTGACTCAGAATTTTCTTCCCTACATAAATAATCAATAATTGCAAAGGAAAGAAATTGAAAAAAAAAAGAATTTTCAAATTAGAAAAGAAATATATACATTGAAGATATTCGCTCCGGCTGGGACTCGAACCCAGGCCACTCGCTTGGAAGACCAGCGGTCTAGCCATTAGGCTATCGGAGTTCTGTCGAGCGGAGTCTTACTGCCTGACTGATACTGCCTGACTGACAGACTGACTCACTGACTGACTGATACTGACTGACTGACTCACTGACTGACCGAGACTAACTGACTAACTGCCTGACTGACTGAGACTGGACTGGACTGACTGACTGACTGACTGACTGACTAACTGACTGACTGAGACTGACTGACTGACTGCTTGACTCTCTGACTGGCTATTTCACTGACTGACTGAATGACTAAATGACTGACTGACACTGACTGACTGACTGCTTGACTACCTGACTGACTGCTTGACTGACTAACTGACTGGACAGGACTGACCGACTGACTGACTGACAGACTGACTGAATAAGGATGACTGACAGACTGACTGAATAAGGCTGACTGACTGACTGACTGACAGACTGACTGAATAAGGCTGACCGACTGACTGACTGCCTGACTGACTGACTGACTGAATGACTGACTGACTGACTGACCGAGACTGACTGACTGACTGACTGAGACTGGACTGGACTGACTGACTGACTGACTGACTGAGACTGACTGACTGCTTTAGTGACTAACTGACTGCACAGGACTGACCGACTGACTGACTGACTGACTGCCTGACTGACTGACTGACTGAATGACTGACTGACTGAGACTAAATGACTGACTGCTTGACTGACTGGCTGAAGGACTAACTGACTGACTGAGTGACTGACTGACTGGACTGACTGACTGAGACTAAATGACTGAGTGCTTGACTGATTGACTGTCAGACTGACTGACTGACTTCGCAAAAGGGAAAAATAAAAAAAAAAGAATTATAAAATTAGAAAAAAATATTTGCATTTAAGATTTCCTTTCCGGATGGGATTTGAACCCAGGGCGACACTCATGGAAGCCCAACGCTCTCGCCAATATACTATCGGATCTCTGTTGATCGGTGTCTTAATTATAATAAAAACAAAAAATGCACCTTAGTAATTATTGATCTAAAATCTTTGAAATCTAAAGGTCGAATGATTAAACTGACTCAGAATTTTCTTCCGTACATAAATAATCCATATTTGCAAAAGAAAGAAATTGAAAAAAAAAGAATCTTCATATTAGAAGAGAAATATATACATGGAAGATTTTCGTTCCGGCCGGGACTCGAACCCAGTACCACGCGCTTGGAACCCAACGGTCTAGCCATTAGGCTATCGGAGCTCTGTCGATGGAAGTCTTAAATATAATAAAAACAAAAAATGCACCTTGGTAATTATTGATTCAAACACTTTGAAATTTACAGGTCGAATAATTAAACTGACTCAGAATTTTTCTCCCTACATAAATAATCAATATTCGCAAAAGAGAAAAATTAAAAAAAAAAAAAAGAAGAGGAAATTTCAAATTAGAAACTAAAAGTATACATTGAAGATTTTCGTTCAAGCTGGGACTCGAACCCAGGGCCACTCGCTTGGAAGCCTAACACTCTAGCCATTAGTCTATGGGAGCTCTGTCGGTGGGAGTTTTAAATATAATAAAAACAAAAAATGCACCTTGGTAATTGTTTATTTAAACACTTTGAAATCTTCGTGTCGAAAAATTAAACTGACTCAGAATTTTCTTCCCTACATAAATAATCAATAATTGCAAAGGAAAGAAATTGAAAAAAAAAAGAATTTTCAAATTAGAAAAGAAATATATACATTGAAGATATTCGCTCCGGCTGGGACTCGAACCCAGGCCACTCGCTTGGAAGACCAGCGGTCTAGCCATTAGGCTATCGGAGTTCTGTCGAGCGGAGTCTTACTGCCTGACTGATACTGCCTGACTGACAGACTGACTCACTGACTGACTGATACTGACTGACTGACTCACTGACTGACCGAGACTAACTGACTAACTGCCTGACTGACTGAGACTGGACTGGACTGACTGACTGACTGACTGACTGACTAACTGACTGACTGAGACTGACTGACTGACTGCTTGACTCTCTGACTGGCTATTTCACTGACTGACTGAATGACTAAATGACTGACTGACACTGACTGACTGACTGCTTGACTACCTGACTGACTGCTTGACTGACTAACTGACTGGACAGGACTGACCGACTGACTGACTGACAGACTGACTGAATAAGGATGACTGACAGACTGACTGAATAAGGCTGACTGACTGACTGACTGACAGACTGACTGAATAAGGCTGACCGACTGACTGACTGCCTGACTGACTGACTGACTGAATGACTGACTGACTGACTGACCGAGACTGACTGACTGACTGACTGAGACTGGACTGGACTGACTGACTGACTGACTGACTGAGACTGACTGACTGCTTTAGTGACTAACTGACTGCACAGGACTGACCGACTGACTGACTGACTGACTGCCTGACTGACTGACTGACTGAATGACTGACTGACTGAGACTAAATGACTGACTGCTTGACTGACTGGCTGAAGGACTAACTGACTGACTGAGTGACTGACTGACTGGACTGACTGACTGAGACTAAATGACTGAGTGCTTGACTGATTGACTGTCAGACTGACTGACTGACTTCGCAAAAGGGAAAAATAAAAAAAAAAGAATTATAAAATTAGAAAAAAATATTTGCATTTAAGATTTCCTTTCCGGCTGGGATTTGAACCCAGGGCGACACTCATGGAAGCCCAACGCTCTCGCCAATATACTATCGGATCTCTGTTGATCGGTGTCTTAATTATAATAAAAACAAAAAATGCACCTTAGTAATTATTGATCTAAAATCTTTGAAATCTAAAGGTCGAATGATTAAACTGACTCAGAATTTTCTTCCGTACATAAATAATCCATATTTGCAAAAGAAAGAAATTGAAAAAAAAAAGAATCTTCAAATTAGAAGAGAAATATATACATGGAAGATTTTCGTTCCGGCCGGGACTCGAACCCAGTACCACGCGCTTGGAACCCAACGGTCTAGCCATTAGGCTATCGGAGCTCTGTCGATGGAAGTCTTAAATATAATAAAAACAAAAAATGCACCTTGGTAATTATTGATTCAAACACTTTGAAATTTACAGGTCGAATAATTAAACTGACTCAGAATTTTTCTCCCTACATAAATAATCAATATTCGCAAAAGAGAAAAATTAAAAAAAAAAAAGAAGAGGAAATTTCAAATTAGAAACTAAAAGTATACATTGAAGATTTTCGTTCAAGCTGGGACTCGAACCCAGGGCCACTCGCTTGGAAGCCTAACACTCTAGCCATTAGTCTATGGGAGCTCTGTCGGTGGGAGTTTTAAATATAATAAAAACAAAAAATGCACCTTGGTAATTGTTTATTTAAACACTTTGAAATCTTCGTGTCGAAAAATTAAACTGACTCAGAATTTTCTTCCCTACATAAATAATCAATAATTGCAAAGGAAAGAAATTGAAAAAAGAAAAGAATTTTCAAATTAGAAAAGAAATATATACATTGAAGATATTCGCTCCGGCTGGGACTCGAACCCAGGCCACTCGCTTGGAAGACCAGCGGTCTAGCCATTAGGCTATCGGAGTTCTGTCGAGCGGAGTCTTACTGCCTGACTGATACTGCCTGACTGACAGACTGACTCACTGACTGACTGATACTGACTGACTGACTCACTGACTGACCGAGACTGACTGACTAACTGCCTGACTGACTGAGACTGGACTGACTGACTGACTGACTGACTGACTGACTAACTGACTGACTGAGACTGACTGACTGACTGCTTGACTCTCTGACTGGCTATTTCACTGACTGACTGAATGACTAAATGACTGACTGACACTGACTGACTGACTGCTTGACTACCTGACTGACTGCTTGACTGACTAACTGACTGGACAGGACTGACCGACTGACTGACTGACAGACTGAGTGAATAAGGCTGACTGACTGACTGACTGACAGACTGACTGAATAAGGCTGACCGACTGACTGACTGCCTGACTGACTGACTGACTGAATGACTGACTGACTGACTGACCGAGACTGACTGACTGACTGACTGAGACTGGACTGGACTGGACTGACTGACTGACTGACTGAGACTGACTGACTGCTTTAGTGACTAACTGACTGCACAGGACTGACCGACTGACTGACTGACTGACTGACTGACTGAATGACTGACTGACTGAGACTAAATGACTGACTGCTTGACTGACTGGCTGAAGGACTAACTGACTGACTGAGTGACTGACTGACTGGACTGACTGACTGAGACTGAATGACTGAGTGCTTGACTGATTGACTGTCAGACTGACTGACTGACTTCGCAAAAGGGAAAAATAAAAAAAAAGAATTATAAAATTAGAAAAAAATATTTGCATTTAAGATTTCCTTTCCGGCCGGGACTCGAACCCAGTACCACGCGCTAGGAACCCAACGGTCTAGCCATTAGGCTATCGGAGCTCTGGCGATGGAAGTCTTAAATATAATAAAAACAAAAAATGCACCTTGGTAATTATTGATTCAAACACTTTGAAATTTACAGGTCGAATAATTAAACTGACTCAGAATTTTTCTCCCTACATAAATAATCAATATTCGCAAAAGAGAAAAATTAAAAAAAAAAAGAAGAAGAAATTTCAAATTAGAAACTAAAAGTATACATTGAAGATTTTCGTTCAGGCTGGGACTCGAACCCAGGGCCACTCGCTTGGAAGCCTAACACTCTAGCCATTAGTCTATGGGAGCTCTGTCGGTGGGAGTTTTAAATATAATAAAAACAAAAAATGCACCTTGGTAATTGTTTATTTAAACACTTTGAAATCTTCGTGTCGAAAAATTAAACTGACTCAGAATTTACTTCCCTACATAAATAATCAATAATTGCAAAGGAAAGAAATTGAAAAAAAAAAGAATTTTCAAATTAGAAAAGAAATATATACATTGAAGATATTCGCTCCGGCTGGGACTCGAACCCAGGCCACTCGCTTGGAAGCCCAGCGGTCTAGCCATTAGGCTACCGGAGTTCTGTCGAGCGGAGACTTACTGCCTGACTGATACTGCCTGACTGACAGACTGATACTGACTGACTGACTCACTGACTGACCGAGACTGACTGACTAACTGCCTGACTGACTGAGACTGGACTGACTGACTGCTTGACTCTCTGACTGGCTATTTCACTGACGGACTGAATGACTAAATGACTGACTGACACTGACTGACTGACTGCTTGACTACCTGACTGACTGCTTGACTGACTAACTGACTGGACAGGACTGACCGACTGACTAACTGACAGACTGACTGAATAAGGATGACTGACAGACTGACTGAATAAGGCTGACTGACTGACTGACTGACTGACAGACTGACTGAATAAGGCTGACTGACTGACTGAATAAGGCTGACCGACTGACTGACTGCCTGACTGACTGACTGACTGAATGACTGACTGACTGACTGACCGAGACTGACTGACTGACTGACTGAGACTGGACTGGACTGACTGACTGACTGACTGACTGAGACTGACTGACTACTTTAGTGACTAACTGACTGCACAGGACTGACCGACTGACTGACTGACTGACTGCCTGACTGACTGACTGAATGACTGACTGACTGAGACTAAATGACTGACTGCTTGACTGACTGGCTGAAGGACTAACTGACTGACTGAGTGACTGACTGACTGGACTGACTAACTGAGACTGAATGACTGAGTACTTGACTGATTGACTGTCAGACTGACTGACTGACTTCGCAAAAGGGAAAAAAAAAGAATTATAAAATTAGAAAAAAATATTTGCATTTAAGATTTCCTTTCCGGCTGGGATTTGAACCCAGGGCGACACTCATGGAAGCCCAACGCTCTCGCCAATATACTATCGGATCTCTGTTGATCGGTGTCTTAATTATAATAAAAACAAAAAATGCACCTTAGTAATTATTGATCTAAAATCTTTGAAATCTAAAGGTCGAATGATTAAACTGACTCAGAATTTTCTTCCGTACATAAATAATCCATATTTGCAAAAGAAAGAAATTGAAAAAAAAAGAATCTTCAAATTAGAAGAGAAATATATACATGGAAGATTTTCGTTCCGGCCGGGACTCGCACCCAGTACCACGCGCTTGGAACCCAACGGTCTAGCCATTAGGCTATCGGAGCTCTGTCGATGGAAGTCTTAAATATAATAAAAACAAAAAATGCACCTTGGTAATTATTGATTCAAACACTTTGAAATTTACAGGTCGAATAATTAAACTGACTCAGAATTTTTCTCCCTACATAAATAATCAATATTCGCAAAAGAGAAAAATTAAAAAAAAAGAAGAAGAAATTTCGAATTAGAAACTAAAAGTATACATTGAAGATTTTCGTTCAGGCTGGGACTCGAACCCAGGGCCACTCGCTTGGAAGCCTAACACTCTAGCCATTAGTCTATGGGAGCTCTGACGGAGGGAGTTTTAAATATAATAAAAACAAAAAATGCACCTTAGTAATTGTTTATTTAAACACTTTGAAATCTTCGTGTCGAAAAATTAAACTGACTCAGAATTTTCTTCCCTACATAAATAATCAATAATTGCAAAGGAAAGAAATTGAAAAAAAAAGAATTTTCAAATTAGAAAAGAAATATATACATTGAAGATATTCGCTCCGGCTGGGACTCGAACCCAGGCCACTCGCTTGGAAGACCAGCGGTCTACCCATTAGGCTATCGGAGTTCTGTCGAGCGGAGTCTTACTGCCTGACTGATACTGCCTGACTGACAGACTGACTCACTGACTGACTGATACTGACTGACTGACTCACTGACTGACCGAGACTGACTGACTAACTGCCTGACTGACTGAGACTGGACTGACTGACTGACTGACTGACTGACTGACTAACTGACTGACTGAGACTGACTGACTGACTGCTTGACTCTATGACTGGCTATTTCACTGACTGACTGAATGACTAAATGACTGACTGACACTGACTGACTGACTGCTTGAATACCTGACTGACTGCTTGACTGACTAACTGACTGGACAGGACTGACCGACTGACTGACTGACAGACTGACTGAATAAGGATGACTGACAGACTGACTGAATAAGGCTGACTGACTGACTGACTGACAGACTGACTGAATAAGGATGACTGACAGACTGACTGAATAAGGCTGACTGACTGACTGACTGACAGACTGACTGAATAAGGCTGACCGACTGACTGACTGCCTGACTGACTGACTGACTGACTGACCGAGACTGACTGACTGACTGACTGAAACTGGACTGGACTGACTGACTGACTGACTGACTGAGACTGACTGACTGCTTTAGTGACTAACTGACTGCACAGGACTGACCGACTGACTGACTGACTGACTGCCTGACTGACTGACTGACTGAATGACTGACTGACTGAGACTAAATGACTGACTGCTTGACTGACTGGCTGAAGGACTAACTGACTGACTGAGTGACTGACTGACTGGACTGACTGACTGAGACTGAATGACTGAGTGCTTGACTGATTGACTGTCAGACTGACTGACTGACTTCGCAAAAGGGAAAAATAAAAAAAAAAGAATTATAAAATTAGAAAAAAATATTTGCATTTAAGATTTCCTTTCCGGCTGGGATTTGAACCCAGGGCGACACTCATGGAAGCCCAACGCTCTCGCCAATATACTATCGGATCTCTGTTGATCGGTGTCTTAATTATAATAAAAACAAAAAATGCACCTTAGTAATTATTGATCTAAAATCTTTGAAATCTAAAGGTCGAATGATTAAACTGACTCAGAATTTTCTTCCGTACATAAATAATCCATATTTTCAAAAGAAAGAAATTGAAAAAAAAAGAATCTTCAAATTAGAAGAGAAATATATACATGGAAGATTTTCGTTCCGGCCGGGACTCGAACCCAGTACCACGCGCTTGGAACACAACGGTCTAGCCATTAGGCTATCGGAGCTCTGTCGATGGAAGTCTTAAATATAATAAAAACAAAAAATGCACCTTGGTAATTATTGATTCAAACACTTTGAAATTTACAGGTCGAATAATTAAACTGACTCAGAATTTTTCTCCCTACATAAATAATCAATATTCGCAAAAGAGAAAAATTAAAAAAAAAAAGAAGAAGAAATTTCAAATTAGAAACTAAAAGTATACATTGAAGATTTTCGTTCAGGCTGGGACTCGAACCCAGGGCCACTCGCTTGGAAGCCTAACACTCTAGCCATTAGTCTATGGGAGCTTTGTCGGTGGGAGTTTTAAATATAATAAAAACAAAAAATGCACCTTGGTAATTGTTTATTTAAACACTTTGAAATCTTCGTGTCGAAAAATTAAACTGACTCAGAATTTTCTTCCCTACATAAATAATCAATAATTGCAAAGGAAAGAAATTGAAAAAAAAAAGAATTTTCAAATTAGAAAAGAAATATATACATTGAAGATATTCGCTCCGGCTGGGACTCGAACCCAGGCCACTCGCTTGGAAGACCAGCGGTCTAGCCATTAGGCTATCGGAGTTCTGTCGAGCGGAGTCTTACTGCCTGACTGATACTGCCTGACTGACAGACTGACTCACTGACTGACTGATACTGACTGACTGACTCACTGACTGACCGAGACTGACTGACTAACTGCCTGACTGACTGAGACTGGACTGACTGACTGACTGACTGAGTGACTGACTAACTGACTGACTGAGTCTGACTGACTGACTGCTTGACTCTCTGACTGGCTATTTCACTGACTGACTGAATGACTAAATGACTGACTGACACTGACTGACTGACTGCTTGACTACCTGACTGACTGCTTGACTGACTAACTGACTGGACAGGACTGACCGACTGACTGACTGACAGACTGACTGAATAAGGCTGACTGACTGACTGACTGACAGACTGACTGAATAAGGCTGACCGACTGACTGACTGCCTGACTGACTGACTGACTGCCTGACTGACTGACTGACTGACCGAGACTGACTGACTGACTGACCGAGACTGGACTGGACTGACTGACTGACTGACTGACTGAGACTAACTGACTGCTTTAGTGACTAACTGACTGCACAGGACTGACCGACTGACTGACTGACTGACTGCCTGACTGACTGACTGACTGAATGACTGACTGACTGAGACTAAATGACTGACTGCTTGACTGACTGGCTGAAGGACTAACTGACTGACTGAGTGACTGACTGACTGGACTGACTGACTGACTGACTGCCTGACTGACTGACTGACTGAATGACTGACTGACTGAGACTAAATGACTGACTGCTTGACTGACTGGCTGAAGGACTAACTGACTGACTGAGTGACTGACTGACTGGACTGACTGACTGAGACTGAATGACTGAGTGCTTGACTGATTGACTGTCAGACTGACTGACTGACTTCGCAAAAGGGAAAAATAAAAAAAAAAGAATTATAAAATTAGAAAAAAAATATTTGCATTTAAGATTTCCTTTCCGGCCGGGACTCGAACCCAGTACCACGCGCTAGGAACCCAACGGTCTAGCCATTAGGCTATCGGAGCTCTGTCGATGGAAGTCTTAAATATAATAAAAACAAAAAATGCACCTTGGTAATTATTGATTCAAACACTTTGAAATTTACAGGTCGAATAATTAAACTGACTCAGAATTTTTCTCCCTACATAAATAATCAATATTCGCAAAAGAGAAAAATTAAAAAAAAAAGAAGAAGAAATTTCAAATTAGAAACTAAAAGTATACATTGAAGATTTTCGTTCAGGCTGGGACTCGAACCCAGGGCCACTCGCTTGGAAGCCTAACACTCTAGCCATTAGTCTATGGGAGCTCTGTCGGTGGGAGTTTTAAATATAATAAAAACAAAAAATGCACCTTGGTAATTGTTTATTTAAACACTTTGAAATCTTCGTGTCGAAAAATTAAACTGACTCAGAATTTTCTTCCCTACATAAATAATCAATAATTGAAAAGGAAAGAAATTGAAAAAAAAAAGAATTTTCAAATTAGAAAAGAAATATATACATTGAAGATATTCGCTCCGGCTGGGACTCGAACCCAGGCCACTCGCTTGGAAGACCAGCGGTCTAGCCATTAGGCTATCGGAGTTCTGTCGAGCGGAGTCTTACTGCCTGACTGATACTGCCTGACTGACAGACTGACTCACTGACTGACTGATACTGACTGACTGACTCACTGACTGACCGAGACTGACTGACTAACTGCCTGACTGACTGAGACTGGACTGACTGACTGACTGACTGACTGACTGACTAACGGACTGACAGAGACTGACTGACTGACTGCTTGACTCTCTGACTGGCTATTTCACTGACTGACTGAATGACTAAATGACTGACTGACACTGACTGACTGACTGCTTGACTACCTGACTGACTGCTTGACTGACTAACTGACTGGACAGGACTGACCGACTGACTGACTGACAGACTGACTGAATAAGGATGACTGACAGACTGACTGAATAAGGCTGACTGACTGACTGACTGACTGACAGACTGACTGAATAAGGCTGACCGACTGACTAACTGCCTGACTGACTGAATGACTGACTGACTGACTGACCGAGACTGACTGACTGACTGACTGAGACTGGACTGGACTGACTGACTGACTGACTGACTGAGACTGACTGACTGCTTTAGTGACTAACTGACTGCACAGGACTGACCGACTGACTGACTGACTGACTGCTTGACTGACTGACTGACTGAATGACTGACTGACTGACACTAAATGACTGACTGCTTGACTGACTGGCTGAAGGACTAACTGACTGACTGAGTGACTGACTGACTGGACTGACTGACTGAGACTGAATGACTGAGTGCTTGACTGATTGACTGTCAGACTGACTGACTGACTTCGCAAAAGGGAAAAATAAAAAAAAAGAATTATAAAATTAGAAAAAAATATTTGCATTTAAGATTTCCTTTTCGGCCGGGACTCGAACCCAGTACCACGCGCTAGGAACCCAACGGTCTAGCCATTAGGCTATCGGAGCTCTGTCGATGGAAGTCTTAAATATAATAAAAACAAAAAATGCACCTTGGTAATTATTGATTCAAACACTTTGAAATTTACAGGTCGAATAATTAAACTAACTCAGAATTTTTCTCCCTACATAAATAATCAATATTCGCAAAAGAGAAAAATTAAAAAAAAAGAAGAAGAAATTTCAAATTAGAAACTCAAAGTATACATTGAAGATTTTCGTTCAGGCTGGGACTCGAACCCAGGGCCACTCGCTTGGAAGCATAACACTCTAGCCATTAGTCTATGGGAGCTCTGTCGGTGGGAGTTTTAAATATAATAAAAACAAAAAATGCACCTTGGTAATTGTTTATTTAAACACTTTGAAATCTTCGTGTCGAAAAATTAAACTGACTCAGAATTTTCTTCCCTACATAAATAATCAATAATTGCAAAAGAAAGAAATTGAAAAAAAAAAAGAATTTTCAAATTAGAAAAGAAATATATACATTGAAGATATTCGCTCCTGCTGGGACTCGAACCCAGGCCACTCGCTTGGAAGACCAGCGGTCTACCCATTAGGCTATCGGAGTTCTGTCGAGCGGAGTCTTACTGCCTGACTGATACTGCCTGACTGACAGACTGACTCACTGACTGACTGATACTGACTGACTGACTCACTGACTGACCGAGACTGACTGACTAACTGCTTGACTGACTGAGACTGGACTGACTGACTGACTGACTGACTGACTGACTAACTGACTGACTGAGACTGACTGACTGACTGCTTGACTCTCTGACTGGCTATTTCACTGACTGACTGAATGACTAACTGACTGACTGAGACTGACTGACTGACTGCTTGACTCTCTGACTGGCTATTTCACTGACTGACTGAATGACTAAATGACTGACTGACACTGACTGACTGACTGCTTGACTACCTGACTGACTGCTTGACTGACTAACTGACTGGACAGGACTGACCGACTGACTGACTGACAGACTGACGGAATAAGGATGACTGACAGACTGACTGAATAAGGCTGACTGACTGACTGACTGACAGACTGACTGAATAAGGCTGACCGACTGACTGACTGCCTGACTGACTGACTGACTGAATGACTGACTGACTGACTGACCGAGACTGACTGACTGACTGACTGAGACTGGACTGGACTGACTGACTGACTGACTGACTGAGACTAACTGACTGCTTTAGTGACTAACTGACTGCACAGGACTGACCGACTGACTGACTGACTGACTGCCTGACTGACTGACTGACTGAATGACTGACTGACTGAGACTAAATGACTGACTGCTTGACTGACTGGCTGAAGGACTAACTGACTGACTGAGTGACTGACTGACTGGACTGACTGACTGAGACTGAATGACTGAGTGCTTGACTGATTGACTGTCAGACTGACTGACTGACTTCGCAAAAGGGAAAAAAAAAAAAAAAGAATTATAAAATTAGAAAAAAATATTTGCATTTAAGATTTCCTTTCCGGCCGGGACTCGAACCCAGTACCACGCGCTAGGAACCCAACGGTCTAGCCATTAGGCTATCGGAGCTCTGTCGATGGAAGTCTTAAATATAATAAAAACAAAAAATGCACCTTGGTAATTATTGATTCAAACACTTTGAAATTTACAGGTCGAATAATTAAACTGACTCAGAATTTTTCTCCCTACATAAATAATCAATATTCGCAAAAGAGAAAAATTAAAAAAAAAAGAAGAAGAAATTTCAAATTAGAAACTAAAAGTATACATTGAAGATTTTCGTTCAGGCTGGGACTCGAACCCAGGGCCACTCGCTTGGAAGCCTAACACTCTAGCCATTAGTCTATGGGAGCTCTGTCGGTGGGAGTTTTAAATATAATAAAAACAAAAAATGCACCTTGGTAATTGTTTATTTAAACACTTTGAAATCTTCGTGTCGAAAAATTAAACTGACTCAGAATTTTCTTCCCTACATAAATAATCAATAATTGCAAAGGAAAGAAATTGAAAAAAAAAAAGAATTTTCAAATTAGAAAAGAAATATATACATTGAAGATATTCGCTCCGGCTGGGACTCGAACCCAGGCCACTCGCTTGGAAGACCAGCGGTCTAGCCATTAGGCTATCGGAGTTCTGTCGAGCGGAGTCTTACTGCCTGACTGATACTGCCTGACTGACAGACTGACTCACTGACTGACTGATACTGACTGACTGACTCACTGACTGACCGAGACTGACTGACTAACTGCCTGACTGACTGAGACTGGACTGACTGACTGACTGACTGACTAACTGACTGACTGAGACTGACTGACTGACTGCTTGACTCTCTGACTGGCTATTTCACTGACTGACTGAATGACTAAATGACTGATTGACACTGACTGACTGACTGCTTGACTACCTGACTGACTGCTTGACTGACTAACTGACTGGACAGGACTGACCGACTGACTGACTGACAGACTGACTGAATAAGGATGACTGACAGACTGACTGAATAAGGCTGACTGACTGACTGACTGACAGACTGACTGAATAAGGCTGACAGACTGACTGACTGCCTGACTGACTGACTGAATGACTGACTGACTGACTGACTGACCGAGACTGACTGACTGACTGACTGAGACTGGACTGGACTGACTGACTGACTGACTGACTGAGACTGACTGACTGCTTTAGTGACTAACTGACTGCACAGGACTGACCGACTGACTGACTGACTGACTGCCTGACTGACTGACTGACTGAATGACTGACTGACTGAGACTAAATGACTGACTGCTTGACTGACTGGCTGAAGGACTAACTGACTGACTGACTGACTGGACTGACTGACTGAGACTGAATGACTGAGTGCTTGACTGATTGACTGTCAGACTGACTGACTGACTTCGCAAAAGGGAAAAATAAAAAAAAAAGAATTATAAAATTAGAAAAAAATATTTGCATTTAAGATTTCCTTTCCGGCCGGGACTCGAACCCAGTACCACGCGCTAGGAACCCAACGGTCTAGCCATTAGGCTATCGGAGCTCTGTCGATGGAAGTCTTAAATATAATAAAAACAAAAAATGCACCTTGGTAATTATTGATTCAAACACTTTGAAATTTACAGGTCGAATAATTAAACTGACTCAGAATTTTTCTCCCTACATAAATAATCAATATTCGCAAAAGAGAAAAATTAAAAAAAAAAGAAGAAGAAATTTCAAATTAGAAACTAAAAGTATACATTGAAGATTTTCGTTCAGGCTGGGACTCGAACCCAGGGCCACTCGCTTGGAAGCATAACACTCTAGCCATTAGTCTATGGGAGCTCTGTCGGTGGGAGTTTTAAATATAATAAAAACAAAAAATGCACCTTGGTAATTGTTTATTTAAACACTTTGAAATCTTCGTGTCGAAAAATTAAACTGACTCAGAATTTTCTTCCCTACATAAGTAATCAATAATTGCAAAGGAAAGAAATTGAAAAAAAAAAAGAATTTTCAAATTAGAAAAGAAATATATACATTGAAGATATTCGCTCCGGCTGGGACTCGAACCCAGGTCACTCGCTTGGAAGACCAGCGGTCTAGCCATTAGGCTATCGGAGTTCTGTCGAGCGGAGTCTTACTGCCTGACTGATACTGCCTGACTGACAGACTGACTCACTGACTGACTGATACTGACTGACTGACTCACTGACTGACCGAGACTGACTGACTAACTGCCTGACTGACTGAGACTGGACTGACTGACTGACTGACTGACTGACTGACTAACTGACTGACTGAGACTGACTGACTGACTGACTGACTAACTGACTGACTGAGACTGACTGACTGACTGAATGACTAAATGACTGACTGACACTGACTGACTGACTGCTTGACTACCTGACTGACTGCTTGACTGACTAACTGACTGGACAGGACTGACCGACTTACTGACTGACAGACTGACTGAATAAGGATGACTGACAGACTGACTGAATAAGGCTGACTGACTGACTGACTGACAGACTGACTGAATAAGGCTGACCGACTGACTGACTGCCTGACTGACTGACTGACTGAATGACTGACTGAGACTGGACTGGACTGACTGACTGACTGACTGCCTGACTGACTGACTGACTGAATGACTGACTGACTGAGACTAAATGACTGACTGCTTGACTGACTGGCTGAAGGACTAACTGACTGACTGAGTGACTGACTGACTGGACTGACTGACTGAGACTGAATGACTGAGTGCTTGACTGATTGACTGTCAGACTGACTGACTGACTTCGCAAAAGGGAAAAATAAAAAAAAAAAGAATTATAAAATTAGAAAAAAATATTTGCATTTAAGATTTCCTTTCCGGCCGGGACTCAAACCCAGTACCACGCGCTAGGAACCCAACGGTCTAGTCATTAGGCTATCGGAGCTCTGTCGATGGAAGTCTTAAATATAATAAAAACAAAAAATGCACCTTGGTAATTATTGATTCAAACACTTTGAAATTTACAGGTCGAATAATTAAACTGACTCAGAATTTTTCTCCCTACATAAATAATCAATATTCGCAAAAGAGAAAAATTAAAAAAAAAAGAAGAAGAAATTTCAAATTAGAAACTAAAAGTATACATTGAAGATTTTCGTTCAGGCTGGGACTCGAACCCAGGGCCACTCGCTTGGAAGCATAACACTCTAGCCATTAGTCTATGGGAGCTCTGTCGGTGGGAGTTTTAAATATAATAAAAACAAAAAATGCACCTTGGTAATTGTTTATTTAAACACTTTGAAATCTTCGTGTCGAAAAATTAAACTGACTCAGAATTTTCTTCCCTACATAAATAATCAATAATTGCAAAGGAAAGAAATTGAAAAAAAAAAAGAATTTTCAAATTAGAAAAGAAATATATACATTGAAGATATTCGCTCCGGCTGGGACTCGAACCCAGGCCACTCGCTTGGAAGACCAGCGGTCTAGCCATTAGGCTATCGGAGTTCTGTCGAGCGGAGTCTTACTGCCTGACTGATACTGCCTGACTGACAGACTGACTCACTGACTGACTGATACTGACTGACTAACTCACTGACTGACCGAGACTGACTGACTAACTGCCTGACTGACTGAGACTGGACTGACTGACTGACTGACTGACTGACTGACTAACTGACTGACTGAGACTGACTGACTGACTGCTTGACTCTCTGACTGGCTATTTCACTGACTGACTGAATGACTAAATGACTGACTGACACTGACTGACTGACTGCTTGACTACCTGACTGACTGCTTGACTGACTAACTGACTGGACAGGACTGACCGACTTACTGACTGACAGACTGACTGAATAAGGATGACTGACAGACTGACTGAATAAGGCTGACTGACTGACTGACTGACTGACAGACTGACTGAATAAGGCTGACCGACTGACTGACTGCCTGACTGACTGACTGACTGAATGACTGACTGACTGACTGACCGAGACTGACTGACTGACTGACTGAGACTGGACTGGACTGACTGACTGACTGACTGACTGAGACTGACTGACTGCTTTAGTGACTAACTGACTGCACAGGACTGACCGACTGACTGACTGACTGACTGCCTGACTGACTGACTGACTGAATGACTGACTGACTGAGACTAAATGACTGACTGCTTGACTGACTGGCTGAAGGACTAACTGACTGACTGAGTGACTGACTGACTGGACTGACTGACTGAGACTGAATGACTGAGTGCTTGACTGATTGACTGTCAGACTGACTGACTGACTTCGCAAAAGGGAAAAATAAAAAAAAAAGAATTATAAAATTAGAAAAAAATATTTGCATTTAAGATTTCCTTTCCGGCCGGGACTCGAACCCAGTACCACGCGCTAGGAACCCAACGGTCTAGCCATTAGGCTATCGGAGCTCTGTCGATGCAAGTCTTAAATATAATAAAAACAAAAAATGCACCTTGGTAATTATTGATTCAAACACTTTGAAATTTACAGGTCGAATAATTAAACTGACTCAGAATTTTTCTCCCTACATAAATAATCAATATTCGCAAAAGAGAAAAATTAAAAAAAAAAGAAGAAGAAATTTCAAATTAGAAACTAAAAGTATACATTGAAGATTTTCGTTCAGGCTGGGACTCGAACCCAGGGCCACTCGCTTGGAAGCCTAACACTCTAGCCATTAGTCTATGGGAGCTCTCTCGGTGGGAGTTTGAAATATAATAAAAACAAAAAAATGCACCTTGGTAATTGTTTATTTAAACACTTTGAAATCTTCGTGTCGAAAAATTAAACTGACTCAGAATTTTCTTCCCTACATAAATAATCAATAATTGCAAAGGAAAGAAATTGAAAAAAAAAAGAATTTTCAAATTAGAAAAGAAATATATACATTGAAGATATTCGCTCCGGCTGGGACTCGAACCCAGGCCACTCGCTTGGAAGACCAGCGGTCTAGCCATTAGGCTATCGGAGTTCTGTCGAGCGGAGTCTTACTGCCTGACTGATACTGCCTGACTGACAGACTGACTCACTGACTGACTGATACTGACTGACTGACTCACTGACTGACCGAGACTGACTGACTAACTGCCTGACTGACTGAGACTGGACTGACTGACTGACTGACTGACTGACTGACTAACTGACTGACTGAGACTGACTGACTGACTGCTTGACTCTCTGACTGGCTATTTCACTGACTGACTGAATGACTAAATGACTGACTGACACTGACTGACTGACTGCTTGACTACCTGACTGACTGCTTGACTGACTAACTGACTGGACAGGACTGACCGACTGACTGACTGACAGACTGACTGAATAAGGATGACTGACAGACTGACTGAATAAGGCTGACTGACTGACTGACTGACAGACTGACTGAATAAGGCTGACCGACTGACTGACTGCCTGACTGACTGACTGACTGAATGACTGACTGACTGACTGACCGAGACTGACTGACTGACTGACTGAGACTGGACTGGACTGACTGACTGACTGACTGACTGCACAGGACTGACCGACTGACTGACTGACTGACCGACTGACTGACTGACTGACTGCCTGACTGACTGACTGACTGAATGACTGACTGACTGAGACTAAATGACTGACTGCTTGACTGACTGGCTGAAGGACTAACTGACTGACTGAGTGACTGACTGACTGGACTGACTGACTGAGACTGAATGACTGAGTGCTTGACTGATTGACTGTCAGACTGACTGACTGACTTCGCAAAAGGGAAAAATAAAAAAAAAAGAATTATAAAATTAGAAAAAAATATTTGCATTTAAGATTTCCTTTCCGGCTGGGATTTGAACCCAGGGCGACACTCATGGAAGCCCAACGCTCTCGCCAATATACTATCGGATCTCTGTTGATCGGTGTCTTAATTATAATAAAAACAAAAAATGCACCTTAGTAATTATTGATCTAAAATCTTTGAAATCTAAAGGTCGAATGATTAAACTGACTCAGAATTTTCTTCCGTACATAAATAATCCATATTTGCAAAAGAAAGAAATTGAAAAAAAAAAGAATCTTCGAATTAGAAGAGAAATATATACATGGAAGATTTTCGTTCCGGCCGGGACTCGAACCCAGTACCACGCGCTTGGAACCCAACGGTCTAGCCATTAGGCTATCGGAGCTCTGTCGATGGAAGTCTTAAATATAATAAAAACAAAAAATGCACCTTGGTAATTATTGATTCAAACACTTTGAAATTTACAGGTCGAATAATTAAACTGACTCAGAATTTTTCTCCCTACATAAATAATCAATATTCGCAAAAGAGAAAAATTAAAAAAAAAAGAAGAGGAAATTTCAAATTAGAAACTAAAAGTATACATTGAAGATTTTCGTTCAAGCTGGGACTCGAACCCAGGGCCACTCGCTTGGAAGCCTAACACTCTAGCCATTAGTCTATGGGAGCTCTGTCGGTGGGAGTTTTAAATATAATAAAAACAAAAAATACACCTTGGTAATTGTTTATTTAAACACTTTGAAATCTTCGTGTCGAAAAATTAAACTGACTCAGAATTTTCTTCCCTACATAAATAATCAATAATTGCAAAGGAAAGAAATTGAAAAAAAAAAAAGAATTTTCAAATTAGAAAAGAAATATATACATTGAAGATATTCTCTCCGGCTGGGACTCGAACCCAGGCCACTCGCTTGGAAGACCAGCGGTCTAGCCATTAGGCTATCGGAGTTCTGTCGAGCGGAGTCTTACTGCCTGACTGATACTGCCTGACTGACAGACTGACTCACTGACTGACTGATACTGACTGACTGACTCACTGACTGACCGAGACTGACTGACTAACTGCCTGACTGACTGAGACTGGACTGACTGACTGACTGACTGACTGACTGACTAACTGACTGACTGAGACTGACTGACTGACTGCTTGACTCTCTGACTGGCTATTTCACTGACTGACTGAATGACTAAATGACTGACTGACACTGACTGACTGACTGCTTGACTACCTGACTGACTGCTTGACTGACTAACTGACTGGACAGGACTGACCGACTGACTGACTGACAGACTGACTGAATAAGGATGACTGACAGACTGACTGAATAAGGCTGACTGACTGACTGACTGACAGACTGACTGAATAAGGCTGACCGACTGACTGACTGCCTGACTGACTGACTGACTGAATGACTGACTGACTGACTGACCGAGACTGACTGACTGACTGACTGAGACTGGACTGGACTGACTGACTGACTGACTGACTGCACAGGACTGACCGACTGACTGACTGACTGACCGACTGACTGACTGACTGACTGCCTGACTGACTGACTGACTGAATGACTGACTGACTGAGACTAAATGACTGACTGCTTGACTGACTGGCTGAAGGACTAACTGACTGACTGAGTGACTGACTGACTGGACTGACTGACTGAGACTGAATGACTGAGTGCTTGACTGATTGACTGTCAGACTGACTGACTGACTTCGCAAAAGGGAAAAATAAAAAAAAAAGAATTATAAAATTAGAAAAAAATATTTGCATTTAAGATTTCCTTTCCGGCTGGGATTTGAACCCAGGGCGACACTCATGGAAGCCCAACGCTCTCGCCAATATACTATCGGATCTCTGTTGATCGGTGTCTTAATTATAATAAAAACAAAAAATGCACCTTAGTAATTATTGATCTAAAATCTTTGAAATCTAAAGGTCGAATGATTAAACTGACTCAGAATTTTCTTCCGTACATAAATAATCCATATTTGCAAAAGAAAGAAATTGAAAAAAAAAAGAATCTTCGAATTAGAAGAGAAATATATACATGGAAGATTTTCGTTCCGGCCGGGACTCGAACCCAGTACCACGCGCTTGGAACCCAACGGTCTAGCCATTAGGCTATCGGAGCTCTGTCGATGGAAGTCTTAAATATAATAAAAACAAAAAATGCACCTTGGTAATTATTGATTCAAACACTTTGAAATTTACAGGTCGAATAATTAAACTGACTCAGAATTTTTCTCCCTACATAAATAATCAATATTCGCAAAAGAGAAAAATTAAAAAAAAAAAAAGAAGAGGAAATTTCAAATTAGAAACTAAAAGTATACATTGAAGATTTTCGTTCAAGCTGGGACTCGAACCCAGGGCCACTCGCTTGGAAGCCTAACACTCTAGCCATTAGTCTATGGGAGCTCTGTCGGTGGGAGTTTTAAATATAATAAAAACAAAAAATACACCTTGGTAATTGTTTATTTAAACACTTTGAAATCTTCGTGTCGAAAAATTAAACTGACTCAGAATTTTCTTCCCTACATAAATAATCAATAATTGCAAAGGAAAGAAATTGAAAAAAAAAAGAATTTTCAAATTAGAAAAGAAATATATACATTGAAGATATTCTCTCCGGCTGGGACTCGAACCCAGGCCACTCGCTTGGAAGACCAGCGGTCTAGCCATTAGGCTATCGGAGTTCTGTCGAGCGGAGTCTTACTGCCTGACTGATACTGCCTGACTGACAGACTGACTCACTGACTGACTGATACTGACTGACTGACTCACTGACTGACCGAGACTGACTGACTAACTGCCTGACTGACTGAGACTGGACTGACTGACTGACTGACTGACTGACTGACTAACTGACTGACTGAGACTGACTGACTGACTGCTTGACTCTCTGACTGGCTATTTCACTGACTGACTGAATGACTAAATGACTGACTGACACTGACTGACTGACTGCTTGACTACCTGACTGACTGCTTGACTGACTAACTGACTGGACAGGACTGACCGACTGACTGACTGACAGACTGACTGAATAAGGATGACTGACAGACTGACTGAATAAGGCTGACTGACTGACTGACTGACAGACTGACTGAATAAGGCTGACCGACTGACTGACTGCCTGACTGACTGACTGACTGAATGACTGACTGACTGACTGACCGAGACTGACTGACTGACTGACTGAGACTGGACTGGACTGACTGACTGACTGACTGACTGCACAGGACTGACCGACTGACTGACTGACTGACCGACTGACTGACTGACTGACTGCCTGACTGACTGACTGACTGAATGACTGACTGACTGAGACTAAATGACTGACTGCTTGACTGACTGGCTGAAGGACTAACTGACTGACTGAGTGACTGACTGACTGGACTGACTGACTGAGACTGAATGACTGAGTGCTTGACTGATTGACTGTCAGACTGACTGACTGACTTCGCAAAAGGGAAAAATAAAAAAAAAAGAATTATAAAATTAGAAAAAAATATTTGCATTTAAGATTTCCTTTCCGGCTGGGATTTGAACCCAGGGCGACACTCATGGAAGCCCAACGCTCTCGCCAATATACTATCGGATCTCTGTTGATCGGTGTCTTAATTATAATAAAAACAAAAAATGCACCTTAGTAATTATTGATCTAAAATCTTTGAAATCTAAAGGTCGAATGATTAAACTGACTCAGAATTTTCTTCCGTACATAAATAATCCATATTTGCAAAAGAAAGAAATTGAAAAAAAAAAGAATCTTCGAATTAGAAGAGAAATATATACATGGAAGATTTTCGTTCCGGCCGGGACTCGAACCCAGTACCACGCGCTTGGAACCCAACGGTCTAGCCATTAGGCTATCGGAGCTCTGTCGATGGAAGTCTTAAATATAATAAAAACAAAAAATGCACCTTGGTAATTATTGATTCAAACACTTTGAAATTTACAGGTCGAATAATTAAACTGACTCAGAATTTTTCTCCCTACATAAATAATCAATATTCGCAAAAGAGAAAAATTAAAAAAAAAAGAAGAGGAAATTTCAAATTAGAAACTAAAAGTATACATTGAAGATTTTCGTTCAAGCTGGGACTCGAACCCAGGGCCACTCGCTTGGAAGCCTAACACTCTAGCCATTAGTCTATGGGAGCTCTGTCGGTGGGAGTTTTAAATATAATAAAAACAAAAAATACACCTTGGTAATTGTTTATTTAAACACTTTGAAATCTTCGTGTCGAAAAATTAAACTGACTCAGAATTTTCTTCCCTACATAAATAATCAATAATTGCAAAGGAAAGAAATTGAAAAAAAAAAAGAATTTTCAAATTAGAAAAGAAATATATACATTGAAGATATTCTCTCCGGCTGGGACTCGAACCCAGGCCACTCGCTTGGAAGACCAGCGGTCTAGCCATTAGGCTATCGGAGTTCTGTCGAGCGGAGTCTTACTGCCTGACTGATACTGCCTGACTGACAGACTGACTCACTGACTGACTGATACTGA
The DNA here is from genome assembly GCF_026930045.1 of Uloborus diversus. Classification (NCBI taxonomy): domain Eukaryota; kingdom Metazoa; phylum Arthropoda; class Arachnida; order Araneae; family Uloboridae; genus Uloborus; species Uloborus diversus. The sequence goes on along the minus strand of NW_026558582.1, from coordinate 76,198 downwards.
CTGACTGACTCACTGACTGACCGAGACTGACTGACTAACTGCCTGACTGACTGAGACTGGACTGACTGACTGACTGACTGACTGACTGACTAACTGACTGACTGAGACTGACTGACTGACTGCTTGACTCTCTGACTGGCTATTTCACTGACTGACTGAATGACTAAATGACTGACTGACACTGACTGACTGACTGCTTGACTACCTGACTGACTGCTTGACTGACTAACTGACTGGACAGGACTGACCGACTGACTGACTGACAGACTGACTGAATAAGGATGACTGACAGACTGACTGAATAAGGCTGACTGACTGACTGACTGACAGACTGACTGAATAAGGCTGACCGACTGACTGACTGCCTGACTGACTGACTGACTGAATGACTGACTGACTGACTGACCGAGACTGACTGACTGACTGACTGAGACTGGACTGGACTGACTGACTGACTGACTGACTGCACAGGACTGACCGACTGACTGACTGACTGACCGACTGACTGACTGACTGACTGCCTGACTGACTGACTGACTGAATGACTGACTGACTGAGACTAAATGACTGACTGCTTGACTGACTGGCTGAAGGACTAACTGACTGACTGAGTGACTGACTGACTGGACTGACTGACTGAGACTGAATGACTGAGTGCTTGACTGATTGACTGTCAGACTGACTGACTGACTTCGCAAAAGGGAAAAATAAAAAAAAAAGAATTATAAAATTAGAAAAAAATATTTGCATTTAAGATTTCCTTTCCGGCTGGGATTTGAACCCAGGGCGACACTCATGGAAGCCCAACGCTCTCGCCAATATACTATCGGATCTCTGTTGATCGGTGTCTTAATTATAATAAAAACAAAAAATGCACCTTAGTAATTATTGATCTAAAATCTTTGAAATCTAAAGGTCGAATGATTAAACTGACTCAGAATTTTCTTCCGTACATAAATAATCCATATTTGCAAAAGAAAGAAATTGAAAAAAAAAAGAATCTTCGAATTAGAAGAGAAATATATACATGGAAGATTTTCGTTCCGGCCGGGACTCGAACCCAGTACCACGCGCTTGGAACCCAACGGTCTAGCCATTAGGCTATCGGAGCTCTGTCGATGGAAGTCTTAAATATAATAAAAACAAAAAATGCACCTTGGTAATTATTGATTCAAACACTTTGAAATTTACAGGTCGAATAATTAAACTGACTCAGAATTTTTCTCCCTACATAAATAATCAATATTCGCAAAAGAGAAAAATTAAAAAAAAAAAAGAAGAGGAAATTTCAAATTAGAAACTAAAAGTATACATTGAAGATTTTCGTTCAAGCTGGGACTCGAACCCAGGGCCACTCGCTTGGAAGCCTAACACTCTAGCCATTAGTCTATGGGAGCTCTGTCGGTGGGAGTTTTAAATATAATAAAAACAAAAAATACACCTTGGTAATTGTTTATTTAAACACTTTGAAATCTTCGTGTCGAAAAATTAAACTGACTCAGAATTTTCTTCCCTACATAAATAATCAATAATTGCAAAGGAAAGAAATTGAAAAAAAAAAAAGAATTTTCAAATTAGAAAAGAAATATATACATTGAAGATATTCTCTCCGGCTGGGACTCGAACCCAGGCCACTCGCTTGGAAGACCAGCGGTCTAGCCATTAGGCTATCGGAGTTCTGTCGAGCGGAGTCTTACTGCCTGACTGATACTGCCTGACTGACAGACTGACTCACTGACTGACTGATACTGACTGACTGACTCACTGACTGACCGAGACTGACTGACTAACTGCCTGACTGACTGAGACTGGACTGACTGACTGACTGACTGACTGACTGACTAACTGACTGACTGAGACTGACTGACTGACTGCTTGACTCTCTGACTGGCTATTTCACTGACTGACTGAATGACTAAATGACTGACTGACACTGACTGACTGACTGCTTGACTACCTGACTGACTGCTTGACTGACTAACTGACTGGACAGGACTGACCGACTGACTGACTGACAGACTGACTGAATAAGGATGACTGACAGACTGACTGAATAAGGCTGACTGACTGACTGACTGACAGACTGACTGAATAAGGCTGACCGACTGACTGACTGCCTGACTGACTGACTGACTGAATGACTGACTGACTGACTGACCGAGACTGACTGACTGACTGACTGAGACTGGACTGGACTGACTGACTGACTGACTGACTGCACAGGACTGACCGACTGACTGACTGACTGACCGACTGACTGACTGACTGACTGCCTGACTGACTGACTGACTGAATGACTGACTGACTGAGACTAAATGACTGACTGCTTGACTGACTGGCTGAAGGACTAACTGACTGACTGAGTGACTGACTGACTGGACTGACTGACTGAGACTGAATGACTGAGTGCTTGACTGATTGACTGTCAGACTGACTGACTGACTTCGCAAAAGGGAAAAATAAAAAAAAAAGAATTATAAAATTAGAAAAAAATATTTGCATTTAAGATTTCCTTTCCGGCTGGGATTTGAACCCAGGGCGACACTCATGGAAGCCCAACGCTCTCGCCAATATACTATCGGATCTCTGTTGATCGGTGTCTTAATTATAATAAAAACAAAAAATGCACCTTAGTAATTATTGATCTAAAATCTTTGAAATCTAAAGGTCGAATGATTAAACTGACTCAGAATTTTCTTCCGTACATAAATAATCCATATTTGCAAAAGAAAGAAATTGAAAAAAAAAAGAATCTTCGAATTAGAAGAGAAATATATACATGGAAGATTTTCGTTCCGGCCGGGACTCGAACCCAGTACCACGCGCTTGGAACCCAACGGTCTAGCCATTAGGCTATCGGAGCTCTGTCGATGGAAGTCTTAAATATAATAAAAACAAAAAATGCACCTTGGTAATTATTGATTCAAACACTTTGAAATTTACAGGTCGAATAATTAAACTGACTCAGAATTTTTCTCCCTACATAAATAATCAATATTCGCAAAAGAGAAAAATTAAAAAAAAAAAAGAAGAGGAAATTTCAAATTAGAAACTAAAAGTATACATTGAAGATTTTCGTTCAAGCTGGGACTCGAACCCAGGGCCACTCGCTTGGAAGCCTAACACTCTAGCCATTAGTCTATGGGAGCTCTGTCGGTGGGAGTTTTAAATATAATAAAAACAAAAAATACACCTTGGTAATTGTTTATTTAAACACTTTGAAATCTTCGTGTCGAAAAATTAAACTGACTCAGAATTTTCTTCCCTACATAAATAATCAATAATTGCAAAGGAAAGAAATTGAAAAAAAAAAAAGAATTTTCAAATTAGAAAAGAAATATATACATTGAAGATATTCGCTCCGGCTGGGACTCGAACCCAGGCCACTCGCTTGGAAGACCAGCGGTCTAGCCATTAGGCTATCGGAGTTCTGTCGAGCGGAGTCTTACTGCCTGACTGATACTGCCTGACTGACAGACTGACTCACTGACTGACTGATACTGACTGACTGACTCACTGACTGACCGAGACTGACTGACTAACTGCCTGACTGACTGAGACTGGACTGACTGACTGACTGACTGACTGACTGACTAACTGACTGACTGAGACTGACTGACTGACTGCTTGACTCTCTGACTGGCTATTTCACTGACTGACTGAATGACTAAATGACTGACTGACACTGACTGACTGACTGCTTGACTACCTGACTGACTGCTTGACTGACTAACTGACTGGACAGGACTGACCGACTGACTGACTGACAGACTGACTGAATAAGGATGACTGACAGACTGACTGAATAAGGCTGACTGACTGACTGACTGACAGACTGACTGAATAAGGCTGACCGACTGACTGACTGCCTGACTGACTGACTGACTGAATGACTGACTGACTGACTGACCGAGACTGACTGACTGACTGACTGAGACTGGACTGGACTGACTGACTGACTGACTGACTGCACAGGACTGACCGACTGACTGACTGACTGACCGACTGACTGACTGACTGACTGCCTGACTGACTGACTGACTGAATGACTGACTGACTGAGACTAAATGACTGACTGCTTGACTGACTGGCTGAAGGACTAACTGACTGACTGAGTGACTGACTGACTGGACTGACTGACTGAGACTGAATGACTGAGTGCTTGACTGATTGACTGTCAGACTGACTGACTGACTTCGCAAAAGGGAAAAATAAAAAAAAAAGAATTATAAAATTAGAAAAAAATATTTGCATTTAAGATTTCCTTTCCGGCTGGGATTTGAACCCAGGGCGACACTCATGGAAGCCCAACGCTCTCGCCAATATACTATCGGATCTCTGTTGATCGGTGTCTTAATTATAATAAAAACAAAAAATGCACCTTAGTAATTATTGATCTAAAATCTTTGAAATCTAAAGGTCGAATGATTAAACTGACTCAGAATTTTCTTCCGTACATAAATAATCCATATTTGCAAAAGAAAGAAATTGAAAAAAAAAAAGAATCTTCGAATTAGAAGAGAAATATATACATGGAAGATTTTCGTTCCGGCCGGGACTCGAACCCAGTACCACGCGCTTGGAACCCAACGGTCTAGCCATTAGGCTATCGGAGCTCTGTCGATGGAAGTCTTAAATATAATAAAAACAAAAAATGCACCTTGGTAATTATTGATTCAAACACTTTGAAATTTACAGGTCGAATAATTAAACTGACTCAGAATTTTTCTCCCTACATAAATAATCAATATTCGCAAAAGAGAAAAATTAAAAAAAAAAAGAAGAGGAAATTTCAAATTAGAAACTAAAAGTATACATTGAAGATTTTCGTTCAAGCTGGGACTCGAACCCAGGGCCACTCGCTTGGAAGCCTAACACTCTAGCCATTAGTCTATGGGAGCTCTGTCGGTGGGAGTTTTAAATATAATAAAAACAAAAAATACACCTTGGTAATTGTTTATTTAAACACTTTGAAATCTTCGTGTCGAAAAATTAAACTGACTCAGAATTTTCTTCCCTACATAAATAATCAATAATTGCAAAGGAAAGAAATTGAAAAAAAAAAAGAATTTTCAAATTAGAAAAGAAATATATACATTGAAGATATTCTCTCCGGCTGGGACTCGAACCCAGGCCACTCGCTTGGAAGACCAGCGGTCTAGCCATTAGGCTATCGGAGTTCTGTCGAGCGGAGTCTTACTGCCTGACTGATACTGCCTGACTGACAGACTGACTCACTGACTGACTGATACTGACTGACTGACTCACTGACTGACCGAGACTGACTGACTAACTGCCTGACTGACTGAGACTGGACTGACTGACTGACTGACTGACTGACTGACTAACTGACTGACTGAGACTGACTGACTGACTGCTTGACTCTCTGACTGGCTATTTCACTGACTGACTGAATGACTAAATGACTGACTGACACTGACTGACTGACTGCTTGACTACCTGACTGACTGCTTGACTGACTAACTGACTGGACAGGACTGACCGACTGACTGACTGACAGACTGACTGAATAAGGATGACTGACAGACTGACTGAATAAGGCTGACTGACTGACTGACTGACAGACTGACTGAATAAGGCTGACCGACTGACTGACTGCCTGACTGACTGACTGACTGAATGACTGACTGACTGACTGACCGAGACTGACTGACTGACTGACTGAGACTGGACTGGACTGACTGACTGACTGACTGACTGCACAGGACTGACCGACTGACTGACTGACTGACCGACTGACTGACTGACTGACTGCCTGACTGACTGACTGACTGAATGACTGACTGACTGAGACTAAATGACTGACTGCTTGACTGACTGGCTGAAGGACTAACTGACTGACTGAGTGACTGACTGACTGGACTGACTGACTGAGACTGAATGACTGAGTGCTTGACTGATTGACTGTCAGACTGACTGACTGACTTCGCAAAAGGGAAAAATAAAAAAAAAAGAATTATAAAATTAGAAAAAAATATTTGCATTTAAGATTTCCTTTCCGGCTGGGATTTGAACCCAGGGCGACACTCATGGAAGCCCAACGCTCTCGCCAATATACTATCGGATCTCTGTTGATCGGTGTCTTAATTATAATAAAAACAAAAAATGCACCTTAGTAATTATTGATCTAAAATCTTTGAAATCTAAAGGTCGAATGATTAAACTGACTCAGAATTTTCTTCCGTACATAAATAATCCATATTTGCAAAAGAAAGAAATTGAAAAAAAAAAGAATCTTCGAATTAGAAGAGAAATATATACATGGAAGATTTTCGTTCCGGCCGGGACTCGAACCCAGTACCACGCGCTTGGAACCCAACGGTCTAGCCATTAGGCTATCGGAGCTCTGTCGATGGAAGTCTTAAATATAATAAAAACAAAAAATGCACCTTGGTAATTATTGATTCAAACACTTTGAAATTTACAGGTCGAATAATTAAACTGACTCAGAATTTTTCTCCCTACATAAATAATCAATATTCGCAAAAGAGAAAAATTAAAAAAAAAAAGAAGAGGAAATTTCAAATTAGAAACTAAAAGTATACATTGAAGATTTTCGTTCAAGCTGGGACTCGAACCCAGGGCCACTCGCTTGGAAGCCTAACACTCTAGCCATTAGTCTATGGGAGCTCTGTCGGTGGGAGTTTTAAATATAATAAAAACAAAAAATACACCTTGGTAATTGTTTATTTAAACACTTTGAAATCTTCGTGTCGAAAAATTAAACTGACTCAGAATTTTCTTCCCTACATAAATAATCAATAATTGCAAAGGAAAGAAATTGAAAAAAAAAAGAATTTTCAAATTAGAAAAGAAATATATACATTGAAGATATTCGCTCCGGCTGGGACTCGAACCCAGGCCACTCGCTTGGAAGACCAGCGGTCTAGCCATTAGGCTATCGGAGTTCTGTCGAGCGGAGTCTTACTGCCTGACTGATACTGCCTGACTGACAGACTGACTCACTGACTGACTGATACTGACTGACTGACTCACTGACTGACCGAGACTGACTGACTAACTGCCTGACTGACTGAGACTGGACTGACTGACTGACTGACTGACTGACTGACTGACTAACTGACTGACTGAGACTGACTGACTGACTGCTTGACTCTCTGACTGGCTATTTCACTGACTGACTGAATGACTAAATGACTGACTGACACTGACTGACTGACTGCTTGACTACCTGACTGACTGCTTGACTGACTAACTGACTGGACAGGACTGACCGACTGACTGACTGACAGACTGACTGAATAAGGATGACTGACAGACTGACTGAATAAGGCTGACTGACTGACTGACTGACAGACTGACTGAATAAGGCTGACCGACTGACTGACTGCCTGACTGACTGACTGACTGAATGACTGACTGACTGACTGACCGAGACTGACTGACTGACTGACTGAGACTGGACTGGACTGACTGACTGACTGACTGACTGAGACTGACTGACTGCTTTAGTGACTAACTGACTGCACAGGACTGACCGACTGACTGACTGACTGACTGCCTGACTGACTGACTGACTGAATGACTGACTGACTGAGACTAAATGACTGACTGCTTGACTGACTGGCTGAAGGACTAACTGACTGACTGAGTGACTGACTGACTGGACTGACTGACTGAGACTGAATGACTGAGTGCTTGACTGATTGACTGTCAGACTGACTGACTGACTTCGCAAAAGGGAAAAATAAAAAAAAAAGAATTATAAAATTAGAAAAAAATATTTGCATTTAAGATTTCCTTTCCGGCTGGGATTTGAACCCAGGGCGACACTCATGGAAGCCCAACGCTCTCGCCAATATACTATCGGATCTCTGTTGATCGGTGTCTTAATTATAATAAAAACAAAAAATGCACCTTAGTAATTATTGATCTAAAATCTTTGAAATCTAAAGGTCGAATGATTAAACTGACTCAGAATTTTCTTCCGTACATAAATAATCCATATTTGCAAAAGAAAGAAATTGAAAAAAAAAGAATCTTCGAATTAGAAGAGAAATATATACATGGAAGATTTTCGTTCCGGCTGGGACTCGAACCCAGTACCACGCGCTAGGAACCCAACGGTCTAGCCATTAGGCTATCGGAGCTCTGTCGATGGAAGTCTTAAATATAATAAAAACAAAAAATGCACCTTGGTAATTATTGATTCAAACACTTTGAAATTTACAGGTCGAAAAATTAAACTGACTCAGAATTTTCTTCCCTACATAAATAATCAATAATTGCAAAGGAAAGAAATTGAAAAAAAAAAAGAATTTTCAAATTAGAAAAGAAATATATACATTGAAGATATTCGCTCCGGCTGGGACTCGAACCCAGGCCACTCGCTTGGAAGACCAGCGGTCTAGCCATTAGGCTATCGGAGTTCTGTCGAGCGGAGTCTTACTGCCTGACTGATACTGCCTGACTGACAGACTGACTCACTGACTGACTGATACTGACTGACTGACTCACTGACTGACCCAGACTGACTGACTAACTGCCTGACTGACTGAGACTGGACTGACTGACTGACTGACTGACTGACTGACTAACTGACTGACTGAGACTGACTGACTGACTGCTTGACTCTCTGACTGGCTATTTCACTGACTGACTGAATGACTAAATGACTGACTGACACTGACTGACTGACTGCTTGACTACCTGACTGACTGCTTGACTGACTAACTGACTGGACAGGACTGACCGACTGACTGACTGACAGACTGACTGAATAAGGATGACTGACAGACCGACTGAATAAGGCTGACTGACTGACTGACTGACAGACTGACTGAATAAGGCTGACCGACTGACTGACTGCCTGACTGACTGACTGACTGAATGACTGACTGACTGACTGACCGAGACTGACTGACTGACTGACTGAGACTGGACTGGACTGACTGACTGACTGACTGACTGTGACTGACTGACTGCTTTAGTGACTAACTGACTGCACAGGACTGACCGACTGATTGACTGACTGACTGCCTGACTGACTGACTGACTGAATGACTGACTGACTGAGACTAAATGACTGACTGATTGACTGACTGGCTGAAAGACTAACTGACTGACTGAGTGACTGACTGACTGGACTGACTGACTGAGACTGAATGACTGAGTGCTTGACTGATTGACTGTCAGACTGACTGACTGACTTCGCAAAAGGGAAAAATAAAAAAAAAGAATTATAAAATTAGAAAAAAATATTTGCATTTAAGATTTCCTTTCCGGCCGGGACTCGAACCCAGTACCACGCGCTAGGAACCCAACGGTCTAGCCATTAGGCTATCGGAGCTCTGTCGGTGGAAGTCTTAAATATAATAAAAACAAAAAATGCACCTTGGTAATTATTGATTCAAACACTTTGAAATTTACAGGTCGAATAATTAAACTGACTCAGAATTTTTCTCCCTACATAAATAATCAATATTCGCAAAAGAGAAAAATTGAAAAAAAAGAAGAAGAAATTTCAAATTAGAAACTAAAAGTATACATTGAAGGTTTTCGTTTAGGCTGGGACTCGAACCCAGGGCCACTCGCTTGGAAGCCCAACACTCTAGCCATTAGTCTATGGGAGCTCTGTCGGTGGGAGTTTTAAATATAATAAAAACAAAAAATGCACCTTGGTAATTGTTTATTTAAACACTTTGAAATCTTCGTGTCGAAAAATTAAACTGACTCAGAATTTTCTTCCCTACATAAATAATCAATAATTGCAAAGGAAAGAAATTGAAAAAAAAAGAATTTTCAAATTAGAAAAGAAATATATACATTGAAGATATTCGCTCCGGCTGGGACTCGAACCGAGGCCACTCGCTTGGAAGACCAGCGGTCTAGCCATTAGGCTATCGGAGTTCTGTCGAGCGGAGTCTTACTGCCTGACTGATACTGCATGACTGACAGACTGACTCACTGACTGACTGATACTGACTGACTGACTCACTGACTGACCGAGACTGACTGACTAACTGCCTGACTGACTGAGACTGGACTGACTGACTGACTGACTGACTGACTGACTGACTGACTAACTGACTGACTGAGACTGACTGACTGACTGCTTGACTCTCTGACTGGCTATTTCACTGACTGACTGAATGACTAAATGACTGACTGACACTGACTGACTGACTGCTTGACTACCTGACTGACTGCTTGACTGACTAACTGACTGGACAGGACTGACCGACTGACTGACTGACAGACTGACTGAATAAGGATGACTGACAGACTGACTGAATAAGGCTGACTGACTGACTGACTGACAGACTGACTGAATAAGGCTGACCGACTGACTGACTGCCTGACTGACTGACTGACTGAATGACTGACTGACTGACTGACCGAGACTGACTGACTGACTGACTGAGACTGGACTGGACTGACTGACTGACTGACTGACTGAGACTGACTGACTGCTTTAGTGACTAACTGACTGCACAGGACTGACCGACTGACTGACTGACTGACTGCCTGACTGACTGACTGACTGAATGACTGACTGACTGAGACTAAATGACTGACTGCTTGACTGACTGGCTGAAGGACTAACTGACTGACTGAGTGACTGACTGACTGGACTGACTGACTCAGACTGAATGACTGAGTGCTTGACTGATTGACTGTCAGACTGACTGACTGACTTCGCAAAAGGGAAAAATAAAAAAAAAGAATTATAAAATTAGAAAAAAATATTTGCATTTAAGATTTCCTTTCCGGCTGGGATTTGAACCCAGGGCGACACTCATGGAAGCCCAACGCTCTCGCCAATATACTATCGGATCTCTGTTGATCGGTGTCTTAATTATAATAAAAACAAAAAATGCACCTTAGTAATTATTGATCTAAAATCTTTGAAATCTAAAGGTTGAATGATTAAACTGACTCAGAATTTTCTTCCGTACATAAATAATCCATATTTGCAAAAGAAAGAAATTGAAAAAAAAAATAATCTTCAAATTAGAAGAGAAATATATACATGGAAGATTTTCGTTCCGGCCGGGACTCGAACTCTGTACCACGCGCTTGGAACCCAACGGTCTAGCCATTAGGCTATCGGAGCTCTGTCGATGGAAGTCTTAAATATAATAAAAACAAAAAATGCACCTTGGTAATTATTGATTCAAACACTTTGAAATTTACAGGTCGAATAATTAAACTGACTCAGAATTTTTCTCCCTACATAAATAATCAATATTCGCAAAAGAGAAAAATTTAAAAAAAAAGAAGAAGAAATTTCAAATTAGAAACTAAAAGTATACATTGAAGATTTTCTTTCAGGCTGGGACTCGAACCCAGGGCCACTCGCTTGGAAGCCTAACACTCTAGCCATTAGTCTATGGGAGCTCTGTCGGTGGGAGTTTTAAATATAATAAAAACAAAAAATGCACCTTGGTAATTGTTTATTTAAACACTTTGAAATCTTCGTGTCGAAAAATTAAACTGACTCAGAATTTTCTTCCCTACATAAATAATCAATAATTGCAAAGGAAAGAAATTGAAAAAAAAAAGAATTTTCAAATTAGAAAAGAAATATATACATTGAAGATATTCGCTCCGGCTGGGACTCGAACCCAGGCCACTCGCTTGGAAGACTAGCGGTCTAGCCATTAGGCTATCGGAGTTCTGTCGAGCGGAGTCTTACTGCCTGACTGATACTGCCTGACTGACAGACTGACTCACTGACTGACTGATACTGACTGACTGACTCACTGACTGACCGAGACTGACTGACTAACTGCCTGACTGACTGAGACTGGACTGACTGACTGACTGACTGACTAACTGACTGACTGAGACTGACTGACTGACTGCTTGACTCTCTGACTGGCTATTTCACTGACTGACTGAATGACTAAATGACTGACTGACACTGACTGACTGACTGCTTGACTACCTGACTGACTGCTTGACTGACTAACTGACTGGACAGGACTGACCGACTGACTGACTGACAGACTGACTGAATATGGATGACTGACAGACTGACTGAATAAGGCTGACTGACTGACTGACTGACAGACTGACTGAATAAGGCTGACCGACTGACTGACTGCCTGACTGACTGACTGACTGAATGACTGACTGACTGACTGACCGAGACTGACTGACTGACTGACTGAGACTGGACTGGACTGACTGACTGACTGAGACTGGACTGGACTGACTGACTGACTGACTGACTGAGACAGACTGACTGCTTTAGTGACTAACTGACTGCACAGGACTGACCGACTGACTGACTGACTGACTGCCTGACTGACTGACTGACTGACTGAATGACTGAATGACTGAGACTAAATGACTGACTGCTTGACTGACTGGCTGAAGGACTAACTGACTGACTGAGTGACTGAGTGACTGGACTGACTGACTGAGACTGAATGACTGAGTGCTTGACTGATTGACTGTCAGACTGACTGACTGACTTCGCAAAAGGGAAAAATAAAAAAAAAAAGAATTATAAAATTAGAAAAAAATATTTGCATTTAAGATTTCCTTTCCAGCTGGGATTTGAACCCAGGGCGACACTCATGGAAGCCCAACGCTCTCGCCAATATACTATCGGATCTCTGTTGATCGGTGTCTTAATTATAATAAAAACAAAAAAGGCACCTTAGTAATTATTGATCTAAAATCTTTGAAATCTAAAAGTCGAATGATTAAACTGACTCAGAATTTTCTTCCGTACATAAATAATCCATATTTGCAAAAGAAAGAAATTGAAAAAAAAAAGAATCTTCAAATTAGAAGAGAAATATATACATGGAAGATTTTCGTTCCGGCCGGGACTCGAACCCAGTACCACGCGCTTGGAACCCAACGGTCTAGCCATTAGGCTATCGGAGCTCTGTCGATGGAAGTCTTAAATATAATAAAAACAAAAAATGCACCTTGGTAATTATTGATTCAAACACTTTGAAATTTACAGGTCGAATAATTAAACTGACTCAGAATTTTTCTCCCTACATAAATAATCAATATTCGCAAAAGAGAAAAATTAAAAAAAAAAAGAAGAAGAAATTTCAAATTAGAAACTAAAAGTATACATTGAAGATTTTCGTTCAGGCTGGGACTCGAACCCAGGGCCACTCGCTTGGAAGCCTAACACTCTAGCCATTAGTCTATGGGAGCTCTGTCGGTGGGAGTTTTAAATATAATAAAAACAAAAAATGCACCTTGGTAATTGTTTATTTAAACACTTTGAAATCTTCGTGTCGAAAAATTAAACTGACTCAGAATTTTCTTCCCTACATAAATAATCAATAATTGCAAAGGAAAGAAATTGAAAAAAAAAAGAATTTTCAAATTAGAAAAGAAATATATACATTGAAGATATTCGCTCAGGCTGGGACTCGAACCCAGGCCACTCGCTTGGAAGACCAGCGGTCTAGCCATCAGGCTATCGGAGTTCTGTCGAGCGGAGTCTTACTGCCTGACTGATACTGCCTGACTGACAGACTGACTCACTCACTGACTGATACTGACTGACTGACTCACTGACTGACCCAGACTGACTGACTAACTGCCTGACTGACTGAGACTGGACTGACTGACTGACTGACTCACTAACTGACTGACTGAGACTGACTGACTGACTGCTTGACTCTCTGACTGGCTATTTCACTGACTGACTGAATGACTAAATGACTGACTGACACTGACTGACTGACTGCTTGACTACCTGACTGACTGCTTGACTGACTAACTGACTGGACAGGACTGACCGACTGACTGACTGACAGACTGACTGAATAAGGATGACTGACAGACCGACTGAATAAGGCTGACTGACTGACTGACTGACAGACTGACTGAATAAGGCTGACCGACTGACTGACTGCCTGACTGACTGACTGACTGAATGACTGACTGACTGACTGACCGAGACTGACTGACTGACTGACTGAGACTGGACTGGACTGACTGACTGACTGACTGACTGAGACTGACTGACTGCTTTAGTGACTAACTGACTGCACAGGACTGACCGACTGACTGACTGACTGACTGCCTGACTGACTGCCTGACTGACTGACTGACTGAATGACTGACTGACTGAGACTAAATGACTGACTGCTTGACTGACTGGCTGAAGGACTAACTGACTGACTGAGTGACTGACTGACTGGACTGACTGACTGAGACTGAATGAATGAGTGCTTGACTGATTGACTGTCAGACTGACTGACTGACTTCGCAAAAGGGAAAAATAAAAAAAAAGAATTATAAAATTAGAAAAAAATATTTGCATTTAAGATTTCCTTTCCGGCCGGGACTCGAACCAAGTACCACGCGCTAGGAACCCAACGGTCTAGCCATTAGGCTATCGGAGCTCTGTCGGTGGAAGTCTTAAATATAATAAAAACAAAAAATGCACCTTGGTAATTATTGATTCAAACACTTTGAAATTTACAGGTCGAATAATTAAACTGACTCAGAATTTTTCTCCCTACATAAATAATCAATATTCGCAAAAGAGAAAAATTGAAAAAAAAGAAGAAGAAATTTCAAATTAGAAACTAAAAGTATACATTGAAGATTTTCGTTCAGGCTGGGACTCGAACCCAGGGCCACTCGCTTGGAAGCCTAACACTCTAGCCATTAGTCTATGGGAGCTCTGTCGGTGGGAGTTTTAAATATAATAAAAACAAAAAATGCACCTTGGTAATTGTTTATTTAAACACTTTGAAATCTTCGTGTCGAAAAATTAAACTGACTCAGAATTTTCTTCCCTACATAAATAATCAATAATTGCAAAGGAAAGAAATTGAAAAAAAAAGAATTTTCAAATTAGAAAAGAAATATATACATTGAAGATATTCGCTCCGGCTGGGACTCGAACCGAGGCCACTCGCTTGGAAGACCAGCGGTCTAGCCATTAGGCTATCGGAGTTCAGTCGAGCGGAGTCTTACTGCCTGACTGATACTGCATGACTGACAGACTGACTCACTGACTGACTGATACTGACTGACTGACTCACTGACTGACCGAGACTGACTGACTAACTGCCTGACTGACTGAGACTGGACTGACTGACTGACTGACTGACTGACTGACTGACTAACTGACTGACTGAGACTGACTGACTGACTGCTTGACTCTCTGACTGGCTATTTCACTGACTGACTGAATGACTAAATGACTGACTGACACTGACTGACTGACTGCTTGACTACCTGACTGACTGCTTGACTGACTAACTGACTGGACAGGACTGACCGACTGACTGACTGACAGACTGACTGAATAAGGATGACTGACAGACTGACTGAATAAGGCTGACTGACTGACTGACTGACAGACTGACTGAATAAGGCTGACCGACTGACTGACTGCCTGACTGACTGACTGACTGAATGACTGACTGACCGAGACTGACTGACTGACTGACTGAGACTGGACTGGACTGACTGACTGACTGACTGACTGAGACTGACTGACTGCTTTAGTGACTAACTGACTGCACAGGACTGACCGACTGACTGACTGACTGACTGCCTGACTGACTGACTGACTGAATGAAAGACTGACTGAGACTAAATGACTGACTGCTTGACTGACTGGCTGAAGGACTAACTGACTGACTGAGTGACTGACTGACTGGACTGACTGACTGAGACTGAATGACTGAGTGCTTGACTGATTGACTGTCAGACTGACTGACTGACTTCGCAAAAGGGAAAAATAAAAAAAAAGAATTATAAAATTAGAAAAAAATATTTGCATTTAAGATTTCCTTTCCGGCTGGGATTTGAACCCAGGGCGACACTCATGGAAGCCCAACGCTCTCGCCAATATACTATCGGATCTCTGTTGATCGGTGTCTTAATTATAATAAAAACAAAAAATGCACCTTAGTAATTATTGATCTAAAATCTTTGAAATCTAAAGGTTGAATGATTAAACTGACTCAGAATTTTCTTCCGTACATAAATAATCCATATTTGCAAAAGAAAGAAATTGAAAAAAAAAATAATCTTCAAATTAGAAGAGAAATATATACATGGAAGATTTTCGTTCCGGCCGGGACTCGAACCCAGTACCACGCGCTTGGAACCCAACGGTCTAGCCATTAGGCTATCGGAGCTCTGTCGATGGAAGTCTTAAATATAATAAAAACAAAAAATGCACCTTGGTAATTATTGATTCAAACACTTTGAAATTTACAGGTCGAATAATTAAACTGACTCAGAATTTTTCTCCCTACATAAATAATCAATATTCGCAAAAGAGAAAAATTTAAAAAAAAAGAAGAAGAAATTTCAAATTAGAAACTAAAAGTATACATTGAAGATTTTCTTTCAGGCTGGGACTCGAACCCAGGGCCACTCGCTTGGAAGCCTAACACTCTAGCCATTAGTCTATGGGAGCTCTGTCGGTGGGAGTTTTAAATATAATAAAAACAAAAAATGCACCTTGGTAATTGTTTATTTAAACACTTTGAAATCTTCGTGTCGAAAAATTAAACTGACTCAGAATTTTCTTCCCTACATAAATAATCAATAATTGCAAAGGAAAGAAATTGAAAAAAAAAAGAATTTTCAAATTAGAAAAGAAATATATACATTGAAGATATTCGCTCCGGCTGGGACTCGAACCCAGGCCAGTCGCTTGGAAGACCAGCGGTCTAGCCATTAGGCTATCGGAGTTCTGTCGAGCGGAGTCTTACTGCCTGACTGATACTGCCTGACTGACAGACTGACTCACTGACTGACTGATACTGACTGACTGACTCACTGACTGACCGAGACTGACTGACTAACTGCCTGACTGACTGAGACTGGACTGACTGACTGACTGACTGACTAACTGACTGACTGAGACTGACTGACTGACTGCTTGACTCTCTGACTGGCTATTTCACTGACTGACTGAATGACTAAATGACTGACTGACACTGACTGACTGACTGCTTGACTACCTGACTGACTGCTTGACTGACTAACTGACTGGACAGGACTGACCGACTGACTGACTGACAGACTGACTGAATAAGGATGACTGACAGACTGACTGAATAAGGCTGACTGACTGACTGACTGCCTGACTGACTGACTGACTGAATGACTGAATGACTGACTGACCGAGACTGACTGACTGACTGACTGAGACTGGACTGGACTGACTGACTGACTGACTGACTGAGACTGACTGACTGCTTTAGTGACTAACTGACTGCACAGGACTGACCGACTGACTGACTGACTGACTGCCTGACTGACTGACTGACTGAATGACTGACTGACTGACACTAAATGACTGACTGCTTGACTGACTGGCTGAAGGACTAACTGACTGACTGGACTGACTGACTGAGACTGAATGACTGAGTGCTTGACTGATTGACTGTCAGACTGACTGACTGACTTCGCAAAAGGGAAAAATAAAAAAAAAGAATTATAAAATTAGAAAAAAATATTTGCATTTAAGATTTCCTTTCCGGCCGGGACTCGAACCCAGTACCACGCGCTAGGAACCCAACAGTCTAGCCATTAGGCTATCGGAGCTCTGTCGAAGGAAGTCTTAAATATAATAAAAACAAAAAATGCACCTTGGTAATTATTGATTCAAACACTTTGAAATTTACAGGTCGAATAATTAAACTGACTCAGAATTTTTCTCCCTACATAAATAATCAATATTCGCAAAAGAGAAATTAAAAAAAAAAAGAAGAAGAAATTTCAAATTAGAAACTAAAAGTATACATTGAAGATTTCCGTTCAGGCTGGGACTCGAACCCAGGGCCACTCGCTTGGAAGCCTAACACTCTAGCCATTAGTCTATGGGAGCTCTGTCGGTGGGAGTTTTAAATATAATAAAAACAAAAAATGCACCTTGGTAATTGTTTATTTAAACACTTTGAAATCTTCGTGTCGAAAAATTAAACTGACTCAGAATTTTCTTCCCTACATAAATAATCAATAATTGCAAAGGAAAGAAATTGAAAAAAAAAAGAATTTTCAAATTAGAAAAGAAATATATACATTGAAGATATTCGCTCCGGCTGGGACTCGAACCCAGGCCACTCGCTTGGAAGACCAGCGGTCTAGCCATTAGGCTATCGGAGTTCTGTCGAGCGGAGTCTTACTGCCTGACTGATACTGCCTGACTGACAGACTGACTCACTGACTGACTGATACTGACTGACTGACTGACTAACTGCCTGACTGACTGAGACTGGACTGACTGACTGACTGACTGACTGACTGACTAACTGAATGACTGAGACTGACTGACTGACTGCTTGACTCTCTGACTGGCTATTTCACTGACTGACTGAATGAATAAATGACTGACTGACACTGACTGACTGACTGCTTGACTACCTGACTGACTGCTTGACTGACTAACTGACTGGACAGGACTGACCGACTGACTGACTGACAGACTGACTGAATAAGGGTGACTGACAGACTGACTGAATAAGGCTGACTGACTGACTGACTGACAGACTGACTGAATAAGGCTGACCGACTGACTGACTGCCTGACTGACTGACTGACTGAATGACTGACTGACTGACTGACCGAGACTGACTGACTGACTGACTGAGACTGGACTGGACTGACTGACTGACTGACTGACTGAGACTGACTGACTGCTTTAGTGACTAACTGACTGCACAGGACTGACGGACTGACTGACTGACTGACTGCCTGACTGACTGACTGACTGAATGACTGACTGACTGAGACTAAATGACTGACTGCTTGACTGACTGGCTGAAGGACTAACTGACTGACTGAGTGACTGACTGACTGGACTGACTGAAGAGACTGAATGACTGAGTGCTTGACTGATTGACTGTCAGACTGACTGACTGACTTCGCAAAAGGGAAAAATAAAAAAAAAAGAATTATGAAATTAGAAAAAAATATTTGCATTTAAGATTTCCTTTCCGGCTGGGATTTGAACCCAGGGCGACACTCATGGAAGCCCAACGCTCTCGCCAATATACTATCGGATCTCTGTTGATCGGTGTCTTAATTATAATAAAAACAAAAAATGCACCTTAGTAATTATTGATCTAAAATCTTTGAAATCTAAAGGTTGAATGATTAAACTGACTCAGAATTTTCTTCCGTACATAAATAATCCATATTTGCAAAAGAAAGAAATTGAAAAAAAAAATAATCTTCAAATTAGAAGAGAAATATATACATGGAAGATTTTCGTTCCGGCCGGGACTCGAACTCTGTACCACGCGCTTGGAACCCAACGGTCTAGCCATTAGGCTATCGGAGCTCTGTCGATGGAAGTCTTAAATATAATAAAAACAAAAAATGCACCTTGGTAATTATTGATTCAAACACTTTGAAATTTACAGGTCGAATAATTAAACTGACTCAGAATTTTTCTCCCTACATAAATAATCAATATTCGCAAAAGAGAAAAATTTAAAAAAAAAGAAGAAGAAATTTCAAATTAGAAACTAAAAGTATACATTGAAGATTTTCTTTCAGGCTGGGACTCGAACCCAGGGCCACTCGCTTGGAAGCCTAACACTCTAGCCATTAGTCTATGGGAGCTCTGTCGGTGGGAGTTTTAAATATAATAAAAACAAAAAATGCACCTTGGTAATTGTTTATTTAAACACTTTGAAATCTTCGTGTCGAAAAATTAAACTGACTCAGAATTTTCTTCCCTACATAAATAATCAATAATTGCAAAGGAAAGAAATTGAAAAAAAAAAGAATTTTCAAATTAGAAAAGAAATATATACATTGAAGATATTCGCTCCGGCTGGGACTCGAACCCAGGCCACTCGCTTGGAAGACTAGCGGTCTAGCCATTAGGCTATCGGAGTTCTGTCGAGCGGAGTCTTACTGCCTGACTGATACTGCCTGACTGACAGACTGACTCACTGACTGACTGATACTGACTGACTGACTCACTGACTGACCGAGACTGACTGACTAACTGCCTGACTGACTGAGACTGGACTGACTGACTGACTGACTGACTAACTGACTGACTGAGACTGACTGACTGACTGCTTGACTCTCTGACTGGCTATTTCACTGACTGACTGAATGACTAAATGACTGACTGACACTGACTGACTGACTGCTTGACTACCTGACTGACTGCTTGACTGACTAACTGACTGGACAGGACTGACCGACTGACTGACTGACAGACTGACTGAATAAGGATGACTGACAGACTGACTGAATAAGGCTGACTGACTGACTGACTGACAGACTGACTGAATAAGGCTGACCGACTGACTGACTGCCTGACTGACTGACTGACTGAATGACTGACTGACTGACTGACCGAGACTGACTGACTGACTGACTGAGACTGGACTGGACTGACTGACTGACTGAGACTGGACTGGACTGACTGACTGACTGACTGACTGAGACAGACTGACTGCTTTAGTGACTAACTGACTGCACAGGACTGAGCGACTGACTGACTGACTGACTGCCTGACTGACTGACTGACTGACTGAATGACTGACTGACTGAGACTAAATGACTGACTGCTTGACTGACTGGCTGAAGGACTAACTGACTGACTGAGTGACTGAGTGACTGGACTGACTGACTGAGACTGAATGACTGAGTGCTTGACTGATTGACTGTCAGACTGACTGACTGACTTCGCAAAAGGGAAAAATAAAAAAAAAGAATTATAAAATTAGAAAAAAATATTTGCATTTAAGATTTCCTTTCCAGCTGGGATTTGAACCCAGGGCGACACTCATGGAAGCCCAACGCTCTCGCCAATATACTATCGGATCTCTGTTGATCGGTGTCTTAATTATAATAAAAACAAAAAAGGCACCTTAGTAATTATTGATCTAAAATCTTTGAAATCTAAAAGTCGAATGATTAAACTGACTCAGAATTTTCTTCCGTACATAAATAATCCATATTTGCAAAAGAAAGAAATTGAAAAAAAAAAGAATCTTCAAATTAGAAGAGAAATATATACATGGAAGATTTTCGTTCCGGCCGGGACTCGAACCCAGTACCACGCGCTTGGAACCCAACGGTCTAGCCATTAGGCTATCGGAGCTCTGTCGATGGAAGTCTTAAATATAATAAAAACAAAAAATGCACCTTGGTAATTATTGATTCAAACACTTTGAAATTTACAGGTCGAATAATTAAACTGACTCAGAATTTTTCTCCCTACATAAATAATCAATATTCGCAAAAGAGAAAAATTTAAAAAAAAAAGAAGAAGAAATTTCAAATTAGAAACTAAAAGTATACATTGAAGATTTTCGTTCAGGCTGGGACTCGAACCCAGGGCCACTCGCTTGGAAGCCTAACACTCTAGCCATTAGTCTATGGGAGCTCTGTCGGTGGGAGTTTTAAATATAATAAAAACAAAAAATGCACCTTGGTAATTGTTTATTTAAACACTTTGAAATCTTCGTGTCGAAAAATTAAACTGACTCAGAATTTTCTTCCCTACATAAATAATCAATAATTGCAAAGGAAAGAAATTGAAAAAAAAAAGAATTTTCAAATTAGAAAAGAAATATATACATTGAAGATATTCGCTCAGGCTGGGACTCGAACCCAGGCCACTCGCTTGGAAGACCAGCGGTCTAGCCATTAGGCTATCGGAGTTCTGTCGAGCGGAGTCTTACTGCCTGACTGATACTGCCTGACTGACAGACTGACTCACTGACTGACTGATACTGACTGACTGACTCACTGACTGACCCAGACTGACTGACTAACTGCCTGACTGACTGAGACTGGACTGACTGACTGACTGACTGACTGACTCACTAACTGACTGACTGAGACTGACTGACTGACTGCTTGACTCTCTGACTGGCTATTTCACTGACTGACTGAATGACTAAATGACTGACTGACACTGACTGACTGACTGCTTGACTACCTGACTGACTGCTTGACTGACTAACTGACTGGACAGGACTGACCGACTGACTGACTGACAGACTGACTGAATAAGGATGACTGACAGACCGACTGAATAAGGCTGACTGACTGACTGACTGACAGACTGACTGAATAAGGCTGACCGACTGACTGACTGCCTGACTGACTGACTGACTGAATGACTGACTGACTGACTGACCGAGACTGACTGACTGACTGACTGAGACTGGACTGGACTGACTGACTGACTGACTGACTGAGACTGACTGACTGCTTTAGTGACTAACTGACTGCACAGGACTGACCGACTGACTGACTGACTGACTGCCTGACTGACTGCCTGACTGACTGACTGACTGAATGACTGACTGACTGAGACTAAATGACTGACTGCTTGACTGACTGGCTGAAGGACTAACTGACTGACTGAGTGACTGACTGACTGGACTGACTGACTGAGACTGAATGACTGAGTGCTTGACTGATTGACTGTCAGACTGACTGACTGACTTCGCAAAAGGGAAAAATAAAAAAAAAGAATTATAAAATTAGAAAAAAATATTTGCATTTAAGATTTCCTTTCCGGCCGGGACTCGAACCAAGTACCACGCGCTAGGAACCCAACGGTCTAGCCATTAGGCTATCGGAGCTCTGTCGGTGGAAGTCTTAAATATAATAAAAACAAAAAATGCACCTTGGTAATTATTGATTCAAACACTTTGAAATTTACAGGTCGAATAATTAAACTGACTCAGAATTTTTCTCCCTACATAAATAATCAATATTCGCAAAAGAGAAAAATTGAAAAAAAAGAAGAAGAAATTTCAAATTAGAAACTAAAAGTATACATTGAAGATTTTCGTTCAGGCTGGGACTCGAACCCAGGGCCACTCGCTTGGAAGCCTAACACTCTAGCCATTAGTCTATGGGAGCTCTGTCGGTGGGAGTTTTAAATATAATAAAAACAAAAAATGCACCTTGGTAATTGTTTATTTAAACACTTTGAAATCTTCGTGTCGAAAAATTAAACTGACTCAGAATTTTCTTCCCTACATAAATAATCAATAATTGCAAAGGAAAGAAATTGAAAAAAAAAGAATTTTCAAATTAGAAAAGAAATATATACATTGAAGATATTCGCTCCGGCTGGGACTCGAACCGAGGCCACTCGCTTGGAAGACCAGCGGTCTAGCCATTAGGCTATCGGAGTTCAGTCGAGCGGAGTCTTACTGCCTGACTGATACTGCATGACTGACAGACTGACTCACTGACTGACTGATACTGACTGACTGACTCACTGACTGACCGAGACTGACTGACTAACTGCCTGACTGACTGAGACTGGACTGACTGACTGACTGACTGACTGACTGACTGACTAACTGACTGACTGAGACTGACTGACTGACTGCTTGACTCTCTGACTGGCTATTTCACTGACTGTCTGAATGACTAAATGACTGACTGACACTGACTGACTGACTGCTTGACTACCTGACTGACTGCTTGACTGACTAACTGACTGGACAGGACTGACCGACTGACTGACTGACAGACTGACTGAATAAGGATGACTGACAGACTGACTGAATAAGGCTGACTGACTGACTGACTGACAGACTGACTGAATAAGGCTGACCGACTGACTGACTGCCTGACTGACTGACTGACTGAATGACTGACTGACTGACTGACCGAGACTGACTGACTGACTGACTGAGACTGGACTGGACTGACTGACTGACTGACTGACTGAGACTGACTGACTGCTTTAGTGACTAACTGACTGCACAGGACTGACCGACTGACTGACTGACTGACTGCCTGACTGACTGACTGACTGAATGAAAGACTGACTGAGACTAAATGACTGACTGCTTGACTGACTGGCTGAAGGACTAACTGACTGACTGAGTGACTGACTGACTGGACTGACTGACTGAGACTGAATGACTGAGTGCTTGACTGATTGACTGTCAGACTGACTGACTGACTTCGCAAAAGGGAAAAATAAAAAAAAAGAATTATAAAATTAGAAAAAAATATTTGCATTTAAGATTTCCTTTCCGGCTAGGATTTGAACCCAGGGCGACACTCATGGAAGCCCAACGCTCTCGCCAATATACTATCGGATCTCTGTTGATCGGTGTCTTAATTATAATAAAAACAAAAAATGCACCTTAGTAATTATTGATCTAAAATCTTTGAAATCTAAAGGTTGAATGATTAAACTGACTCAGAATTTTCTTCCGTACATAAATAATCCATATTTGCAAAAGAAAGAAATTGAAAAAAAAAAATAATCTTCAAATTAGAAGAGAAATATATACATGGAAGATTTTCGTTCCGGCCGGGACTCGAACCCAGTACCACGCGCTTGGAACCCAACGGTCTAGCCATTAGGCTATCGGAGCTCTGTCGATGGAAGTCTTAAATATAATAAAAACAAAAAATGCACCTTGGTAATTATTGATTCAAACACTTTGAAATTTACAGGTCGAATAATTAAACTGACTCAGAATTTTTCTCCCTACATAAATAATCAATATTCGCAAAAGAGAAAAATTTAAAAAAAAAGAAGAAGAAATTTCAAATTAGAAACTAAAAGTATACATTGAAGATTTTCTTTCAGGCTGGGACTCGAACCCAGGGCCACTCGCTTGGAAGCCTAACACTCTAGCCATTAGTCTATGGGAGCTCTGTCGGTGGGAGTTTTAAATATAATAAAAACAAAAAATGCACCTTGGTAATTGTTTATTTAAACACTTTGAAATCTTCGTGTCGAAAAATTAAACTGACTCAGAATTTTCTTCCCTACATAAATAATCAATAATTGCAAAGGAAAGAAATTGAAAAAAAAAAAGAATTTTCAAATTAGAAAAGAAATATATACATTGAAGATATTCGCTCCGGCTGGGACTCGAACCCAGGCCAGTCGCTTGGAAGACCAGCGGTCTAGCCATTAGGCTATCGGAGTTCTGTCGAGCGGAGTCTTACTGCCTGACTGATACTGCCTGACTGACAGACTGACTCACTGACTGACTGATACTGACTGACTGACTCACTGACTGACCGAGACTGACTGACTAACTGCCTGACTGACTGAGACTGGACTGACTGACTGACTGACTGACTAACTGACTGACTGAGACTGACTGACTGACTGCTTGACTCTCTGACTGGCTATTTCACTGACTGACTGAATGACTAAATGACTGACTGACACTGACTGACTGACTGCTTGACTACCTGACTGACTGCTTGACTGACTAACTGACTGGACAGGACTGACCGACTGACTGACTGACAGACTGACTGAATAAGGATGACTGACAGACTGACTGAATAAGGCTGACTGACTGACTGACTGCCAGACTGACTGACTGACTGACTGACTGACTGACCGAGACTGACTGACTGACTGACTGAGACTGGACTGGACTGACTGACTGACTGACTGACTGAGACTGACTGACTGCTTTAGTGACTAACTGACTGTACAGGACTGACCGACTGACTGACTGACTGACTGCCTGACTGACTGACTGACTGAATGACTGACTGACTGACACTAAATGACTGACTGCTTGACTGACTGGCTGAAGGACTAACTGACTGACTGGACTGACTGACTGAGACTGAATGACTGAGTGCTTGACTGATTGACTGTCAGACTGACTGACTGACTTCGCAAAAGGGAAAAATAAAAAAAAAGAATTATAAAATTAGAAAAAAATATTTGCATTTAAGATTTCCTTTCCGGCCGGGACTCGAACCCAGTACCACGCGCTAGGAACCCAACAGTCTAGCCATTAGGCTATCGGAGCTCTGTCGAAGGAAGTCTTAAATATAATAAAAACAAAAAATGCACCTTGGTAATTATTGATTCAAACACTTTGAAATTTACAGGTCGAATAATTAAACTGACTCAGAATTTTTCTCCCTACATAAATAATCAATATTCGCAAAAGAGAAATTAAAAAAAAAAAGAAGAAGAAATTTCAAATTAGAAACTAAAAGTATACATTGAAGATTTCCGTTCAGGCTGGGACTCGAACCCAGGGCCACTCGCTTGGAAGCCTAACACTCTAGCCATTAGTCTATGGGAGCTCTGTCGGTGGGAGTTTTAAATATAATAAAAACAAAAAATGCACCTTGGTAATTGTTTATTTAAACACTTTGAAATCTTCGTGTCGAAAAATTAAACTGACTCAGAATTTTCTTCCCTACATAAATAATCAATAATTGCAAAGGAAAGAAATTGAAAAAAAAAAGAATTTTCAAATTAGAAAAGAAATATATACATTGAAGATATTCGCTCCGGCTGGG
Source organism: Uloborus diversus (assembly GCF_026930045.1). Lineage (NCBI taxonomy): Eukaryota > Metazoa > Arthropoda > Arachnida > Araneae > Uloboridae > Uloborus > Uloborus diversus. The sequence continues at coordinate 49,954 of NW_026558582.1, read as the reverse complement.
ACTCGAACCCAGGCCACTCGCTTGGAAGACCAGCGGTCTAGCCATTAGGCTATCGGAGTTCTGTCGAGCGGAGTCTTACTGCCTGACTGATACTGCCTGACTGACAGACTGACTCACTGACTGACTGATACTGACTGACTGACTCACTGACTGACCGAGACTGACTGACTAACTGCCTGACTGACTGAGACTGGACTGACTGACTGACTGACTGACTAACTGACTGACTGAGACTGACTGACTGACTGCTTGACTCTCTGACTGGCTATTTCACTGACTGACTGAATGACTAAATGACTGACTGACACTGACTGACTGACTGCTTGACTACCTGACTGACTGCTTGACTGACTAACTGACTGGACAGGACTGACCGACTGACTGACTGACAGACTGACTGAATAAGGATGACTGACAGACTGACTGAATAAGGCTGACTGACTGACTGACTGCCTGACTGACTGACTGACTGAATGACTGAATGACTGACTGACCGAGACTGACTGACTGACTGACTGAGACTGGACTGGACTGACTGACTGACTGACTGACTGAGACTGACTGACTGCTTTAGTGACTAACTGACTGCACAGGACTGACCGACTGACTGACTGACTGACTGCCTGACTGACTGACTGACTGAATGACTGACTGACTGACACTAAATGACTGACTGCTTGACTGACTGGCTGAAGGACTAACTGACTGACTGGACTGACTGACTGAGACTGAATGACTGAGTGCTTGACTGATTGACTGTCAGACTGACTGACTGACTTCGCAAAAGGGAAAAATAAAAAAAAAGAATTATAAAATTAGAAAAAAATATTTGCATTTAAGATTTCCTTTCCGGCTGGGATTTGAACCCAGGGCGACACTCATGGAAGCCCAACGCTCTCGCCAATATACTATCGGATCTCTGTTGATCGGTGTCTTAATTATAATAAAAACAAAAAATGCACCTTAGTAATTATTGATCTAAAATCTTTGAAATCTAAAGGTTGAATGATTAAACTGACTCAGAATTTTCTTCCGTACATAAATAATCCATATTTGCAAAAGAAAGAAATTGAAAAAAAAAATAATCTTCAAATTAGAAGAGAAATATATACATGGAAGATTTTCGTTCCGGCCGGGACTCGAACCCAGTACCACGCGCTTGGAACCCAACGGTCTAGCCATTAGGCTATCGGAGCTCTGTCGATGGAAGTCTTAAATATAATAAAAACAAAAAATGCACCTTGGTAATTATTGATTCAAACACTTTGAAATTTACAGGTCGAATAATTAAACTGACTCAGAATTTTTCTCCCTACATAAATAATCAATATTCGCAAAAGAGAAAAATTTAAAAAAAAAGAAGAAGAAATTTCAAATTAGAAACTAAAAGTATACATTGAAGATTTTCTTTCAGGCTGGGACTCGAACCCAGGGCCACTCGCTTGGAAGCCTAACACTCTAGCCATTAGTCTATGGGAGCTCTGTCGGTGGGAGTTTTAAATATAATAAAAACAAAAAATGCACCTTGGTAATTGTTTATTTAAACACTTTGAAATCTTCGTGTCGAAAAATTAAACTGACTCAGAATTTTCTTCCCTACATAAATAATCAATAATTGCAAAGGAAAGAAATTGAAAAAAAAAAGAATTTTCAAATTAGAAAAGAAATATATACATTGAAGATATTCGCTCCGGCTGGGACTCGAACCCAGGCCAGTCGCTTGGAAGACCAGCGGTCTAGCCATTAGGCTATCGGAGTTCTGTCGAGCGGAGTCTTACTGCCTGACTGATACTGCCTGACTGACAGACTGACTCACTGACTGACTGATACTGACTGACTGACTCACTGACTGACCGAGACTGACTGACTAACTGCCTGACTGACTGAGACTGGACTGACTGACTGACTGACTGACTAACTGACTGACTGAGACTGACTGACTGACTGCTTGACTCTCTGACTGGCTATTTCACTGACTGACTGAATGACTAAATGACTGACTGACACTGACTGACTGACTGCTTGACTACCTGACTGACTGCTTGACTGACTAACTGACTGGACAGGACTGACCGACTGACTGACTGACAGACTGACTGAATAAGGATGACTGACAGACTGACTGAATAAGGCTGACTGACTGACTGACTGCCTGACTGACTGACTGACTGAATGACTGAATGACTGACTGACCGAGACTGACTGACTGACTGACTGAGACTGGACTGGACTGACTGACTGACTGACTGACTGAGACTGACTGACTGCTTTAGTGACTAACTGACTGCACAGGACTGACCGACTGACTGACTGACTGACTGCCTGACTGACTGACTGACTGAATGACTGACTGACTGACACTAAATGACTGACTGCTTGACTGACTGGCTGAAGGACTAACTGACTGACTGGACTGACTGACTGAGACTGAATGACTGAGTGCTTGACTGATTGACTGTCAGACTGACTGACTGACTTCGCAAAAGGGAAAAATAAAAAAAAAGAATTATAAAATTAGAAAAAAATATTTGCATTTAAGATTTCCTTTCCGGCCGGGACTCGAACCCAGTACCACGCGCTAGGAACCCAACAGTCTAGCCATTAGGCTATCGGAGCTCTGTCGAAGGAAGTCTTAAATATAATAAAAACAAAAAATGCACCTTGGTAATTATTGATTCAAACACTTTGAAATTTACAGGTCGAATAATTAAACTGACTCAGAATTTTTCTCCCTACATAAATAATCAATATTCGCAAAAGAGAAATTAAAAAAAAAAAGAAGAAGAAATTTCAAATTAGAAACTAAAAGTATACATTGAAGATTTCCGTTCAGGCTGGGACTCGAACCCAGGGCCACTCGCTTGGAAGCCTAACACTCTAGCCATTAGTCTATGGGAGCTCTGTCGGTGGGAGTTTTAAATATAATAAAAACAAAAAATGCACCTTGGTAATTGTTTATTTAAACACTTTGAAATCTTCGTGTCGAAAAATTAAACTGACTCAGAATTTTCTTCCCTACATAAATAATCAATAATTGCAAAGGAAAGAAATTGAAAAAAAAAAGAATTTTCAAATTAGAAAAGAAATATATACATTGAAGATATTCGCTCCGGCTGGGACTCGAACCCAGGCCACTCGCTTGGAAGACCAGCGGTCTAGCCATTAGGCTATCGGAGTTCTGTCGAGCGGAGTCTTACTGCCTGACTGATACTGCCTGACTGACAGACTGACTCACTGACTGACTGATACTGACTGACTGACTGACTAACTGCCTGACTGACTGAGACTGGACTGACTGACTGACTGACTGACTGACTGACTAACTGAATGACTGAGACTGACTGACTGACTGCTTGACTCTCTGACTGGCTATTTCACTGACTGACTGAATGAATAAATGACTGACTGACACTGACTGACTGACTGCTTGACTACCTGACTGACTGCTTGACTGACTAACTGACTGGACAGGACTGACCGACTGACTGACTGACAGACTGACTGAATAAGGGTGACTGACAGACTGACTGAATAAGGCTGACTGACTGACTGACTGACAGACTGACTGAATAAGGCTGACCGACTGACTGACTGCCTGACTGACTGACTGACTGAATGACTGACTGACTGACTGACCGAGACTGACTGACTGACTGACTGAGACTGGACTGGACTGACTGACTGACTGACTGACTGAGACTGACTGACTGCTTTAGTGACTAACTGACTGCACAGGACTGACGGACTGACTGACTGACTGACTGCCTGACTGACTGACTGACTGAATGACTGACTGACTGAGACTAAATGACTGACTGCTTGACTGACTGGCTGAAGGACTAACTGACTGACTGAGTGACTGACTGACTGGACTGACTGAAGAGACTGAATGACTGAGTGCTTGACTGATTGACTGTCAGACTGACTGACTGACTTCGCAAAAGGGAAAAATAAAAAAAAAAGAATTATGAAATTAGAAAAAAATATTTGCATTTAAGATTTCCTTTCCGGCTGGGATTTGAACCCAGGGCGACACTCATGGAAGCCCAACGCTCTCGCCAATATACTATCGGATCTCTGTTGATCGGTGTCTTAATTATAATAAAAACAAAAAATGCACCTTAGTAATTATTGATCTAAAATCTTTGAAATCTAAAGGTTGAATGATTAAACTGACTCAGAATTTTCTTCCGTACATAAATAATCCATATTTGCAAAAGAAAGAAATTGAAAAAAAAAATAATCTTCAAATTAGAAGAGAAATATATACATGGAAGATTTTCGTTCCGGCCGGGACTCGAACTCTGTACCACGCGCTTGGAACCCAACGGTCTAGCCATTAGGCTATCGGAGCTCTGTCGATGGAAGTCTTAAATATAATAAAAACAAAAAATGCACCTTGGTAATTATTGATTCAAACACTTTGAAATTTACAGGTCGAATAATTAAACTGACTCAGAATTTTTCTCCCTACATAAATAATCAATATTCGCAAAAGAGAAAAATTTAAAAAAAAAGAAGAAGAAATTTCAAATTAGAAACTAAAAGTATACATTGAAGATTTTCTTTCAGGCTGGGACTCGAACCCAGGGCCACTCGCTTGGAAGCCTAACACTCTAGCCATTAGTCTATGGGAGCTCTGTCGGTGGGAGTTTTAAATATAATAAAAACAAAAAATGCACCTTGGTAATTGTTTATTTAAACACTTTGAAATCTTCGTGTCGAAAAATTAAACTGACTCAGAATTTTCTTCCCTACATAAATAATCAATAATTGCAAAGGAAAGAAATTGAAAAAAAAAAGAATTTTCAAATTAGAAAAGAAATATATACATTGAAGATATTCGCTCCGGCTGGGACTCGAACCCAGGCCACTCGCTTGGAAGACTAGCGGTCTAGCCATTAGGCTATCGGAGTTCTGTCGAGCGGAGTCTTACTGCCTGACTGATACTGCCTGACTGACAGACTGACTCACTGACTGACTGATACTGACTGACTGACTCACTGACTGACCGAGACTGACTGACTAACTGCCTGACTGACTGAGACTGGACTGACTGACTGACTGACTGACTAACTGACTGACTGAGACTGACTGACTGACTGCTTGACTCTCTGACTGGCTATTTCACTGACTGACTGAATGACTAAATGACTGACTGACACTGACTGACTGACTGCTTGACTACCTGACTGACTGCTTGACTGACTAACTGACTGGACAGGACTGACCGACTGACTGACTGACAGACTGACTGAATAAGGATGACTGACAGACTGACTGAATAAGGCTGACTGACTGACTGACTGACAGACTGACTGAATAAGGCTGACCGACTGACTGACTGCCTGACTGACTGACTGACTGAATGACTGACTGACTGACTGACCGAGACTGACTGACTGACTGACTGAGACTGGACTGGACTGACTGACTGACTGAGACTGGACTGGACTGACTGACTGACTGACTGACTGAGACAGACTGACTGCTTTAGTGACTAACTGACTGCACAGGACTGAGCGACTGACTGACTGACTGACTGCCTGACTGACTGACTGACTGACTGAATGACTGACTGACTGAGACTAAATGACTGACTGCTTGACTGACTGGCTGAAGGACTAACTGACTGACTGAGTGACTGAGTGACTGGACTGACTGACTGAGACTGAATGACTGAGTGCTTGACTGATTGACTGTCAGACTGACTGACTGACTTCGCAAAAGGGAAAAATAAAAAAAAAGAATTATAAAATTAGAAAAAAATATTTGCATTTAAGATTTCCTTTCCAGCTGGGATTTGAACCCAGGGCGACACTCATGGAAGCCCAACGCTCTCGCCAATATACTATCGGATCTCTGTTGATCGGTGTCTTAATTATAATAAAAACAAAAAAGGCACCTTAGTAATTATTGATCTAAAATCTTTGAAATCTAAAAGTCGAATGATTAAACTGACTCAGAATTTTCTTCCGTACATAAATAATCCATATTTGCAAAAGAAAGAAATTGAAAAAAAAAAGAATCTTCAAATTAGAAGAGAAATATATACATGGAAGATTTTCGTTCCGGCCGGGACTCGAACCCAGTACCACGCGCTTGGAACCCAACGGTCTAGCCATTAGGCTATCGGAGCTCTGTCGATGGAAGTCTTAAATATAATAAAAACAAAAAATGCACCTTGGTAATTATTGATTCAAACACTTTGAAATTTACAGGTCGAATAATTAAACTGACTCAGAATTTTTCTCCCTACATAAATAATCAATATTCGCAAAAGAGAAAAATTTAAAAAAAAAAGAAGAAGAAATTTCAAATTAGAAACTAAAAGTATACATTGAAGATTTTCGTTCAGGCTGGGACTCGAACCCAGGGCCACTCGCTTGGAAGCCTAACACTCTAGCCATTAGTCTATGGGAGCTCTGTCGGTGGGAGTTTTAAATATAATAAAAACAAAAAATGCACCTTGGTAATTGTTTATTTAAACACTTTGAAATCTTCGTGTCGAAAAATTAAACTGACTCAGAATTTTCTTCCCTACATAAATAATCAATAATTGCAAAGGAAAGAAATTGAAAAAAAAAAGAATTTTCAAATTAGAAAAGAAATATATACATTGAAGATATTCGCTCAGGCTGGGACTCGAACCCAGGCCACTCGCTTGGAAGACCAGCGGTCTAGCCATTAGGCTATCGGAGTTCTGTCGAGCGGAGTCTTACTGCCTGACTGATACTGCCTGACTGACAGACTGACTCACTGACTGACTGATACTGACTGACTGACTCACTGACTGACCCAGACTGACTGACTAACTGCCTGACTGACTGAGACTGGACTGACTGACTGACTGACTGACTGACTCACTAACTGACTGACTGAGACTGACTGACTGACTGCTTGACTCTCTGACTGGCTATTTCACTGACTGACTGAATGACTAAATGACTGACTGACACTGACTGACTGACTGCTTGACTACCTGACTGACTGCTTGACTGACTAACTGACTGGACAGGACTGACCGACTGACTGACTGACAGACTGACTGAATAAGGATGACTGACAGACCGACTGAATAAGGCTGACTGACTGACTGACTGACAGACTGACTGAATAAGGCTGACCGACTGACTGACTGCCTGACTGACTGACTGACTGAATGACTGACTGACTGACTGACCGAGACTGACTGACTGACTGACTGAGACTGGACTGGACTGACTGACTGACTGACTGACTGAGACTGACTGACTGCTTTAGTGACTAACTGACTGCACAGGACTGACCGACTGACTGACTGACTGACTGCCTGACTGACTGCCTGACTGACTGACTGACTGAATGACTGACTGACTGAGACTAAATGACTGACTGCTTGACTGACTGGCTGAAGGACTAACTGACTGACTGAGTGACTGACTGACTGGACTGACTGACTGAGACTGAATGACTGAGTGCTTGACTGATTGACTGTCAGACTGACTGACTGACTTCGCAAAAGGGAAAAATAAAAAAAAAGAATTATAAAATTAGAAAAAAATATTTGCATTTAAGATTTCCTTTCCGGCCGGGACTCGAACCAAGTACCACGCGCTAGGAACCCAACGGTCTAGCCATTAGGCTATCGGAGCTCTGTCGGTGGAAGTCTTAAATATAATAAAAACAAAAAATGCACCTTGGTAATTATTGATTCAAACACTTTGAAATTTACAGGTCGAATAATTAAACTGACTCAGAATTTTTCTCCCTACATAAATAATCAATATTCGCAAAAGAGAAAAATTGAAAAAAAAGAAGAAGAAATTTCAAATTAGAAACTAAAAGTATACATTGAAGATTTTCGTTCAGGCTGGGACTCGAACCCAGGGCCACTCGCTTGGAAGCCTAACACTCTAGCCATTAGTCTATGGGAGCTCTGTCGGTGGGAGTTTTAAATATAATAAAAACAAAAAATGCACCTTGGTAATTGTTTATTTAAACACTTTGAAATCTTCGTGTCGAAAAATTAAACTGACTCAGAATTTTCTTCCCTACATAAATAATCAATAATTGCAAAGGAAAGAAATTGAAAAAAAAAGAATTTTCAAATTAGAAAAGAAATATATACATTGAAGATATTCGCTCCGGCTGGGACTCGAACCGAGGCCACTCGCTTGGAAGACCAGCGGTCTAGCCATTAGGCTATCGGAGTTCAGTCGAGCGGAGTCTTACTGCCTGACTGATACTGCATGACTGACAGACTGACTCACTGACTGACTGATACTGACTGACTGACTCACTGACTGACCGAGACTGACTGACTAACTGCCTGACTGACTGAGACTGGACTGACTGACTGACTGACTGACTGACTGACTGACTAACTGACTGACTGAGACTGACTGACTGACTGCTTGACTCTCTGACTGGCTATTTCACTGACTGTCTGAATGACTAAATGACTGACTGACACTGACTGACTGACTGCTTGACTACCTGACTGACTGCTTGACTGACTAACTGACTGGACAGGACTGACCGACTGACTGACTGACAGACTGACTGAATAAGGATGACTGACAGACTGACTGAATAAGGCTGACTGACTGACTGACTGACAGACTGACTGAATAAGGCTGACCGACTGACTGACTGCCTGACTGACTGACTGACTGAATGACTGACTGACTGACTGACCGAGACTGACTGACTGACTGACTGAGACTGGACTGGACTGACTGACTGACTGACTGACTGAGACTGACTGACTGCTTTAGTGACTAACTGACTGCACAGGACTGACCGACTGACTGACTGACTGACTGCCTGACTGACTGACTGACTGAATGAAAGACTGACTGAGACTAAATGACTGACTGCTTGACTGACTGGCTGAAGGACTAACTGACTGACTGAGTGACTGACTGACTGGACTGACTGACTGAGACTGAATGACTGAGTGCTTGACTGATTGACTGTCAGACTGACTGACTGACTTCGCAAAAGGGAAAAATAAAAAAAAAGAATTATAAAATTAGAAAAAAATATTTGCATTTAAGATTTCCTTTCCGGCTAGGATTTGAACCCAGGGCGACACTCATGGAAGCCCAACGCTCTCGCCAATATACTATCGGATCTCTGTTGATCGGTGTCTTAATTATAATAAAAACAAAAAATGCACCTTAGTAATTATTGATCTAAAATCTTTGAAATCTAAAGGTTGAATGATTAAACTGACTCAGAATTTTCTTCCGTACATAAATAATCCATATTTGCAAAAGAAAGAAATTGAAAAAAAAAAATAATCTTCAAATTAGAAGAGAAATATATACATGGAAGATTTTCGTTCCGGCCGGGACTCGAACCCAGTACCACGCGCTTGGAACCCAACGGTCTAGCCATTAGGCTATCGGAGCTCTGTCGATGGAAGTCTTAAATATAATAAAAACAAAAAATGCACCTTGGTAATTATTGATTCAAACACTTTGAAATTTACAGGTCGAATAATTAAACTGACTCAGAATTTTTCTCCCTACATAAATAATCAATATTCGCAAAAGAGAAAAATTTAAAAAAAAAGAAGAAGAAATTTCAAATTAGAAACTAAAAGTATACATTGAAGATTTTCTTTCAGGCTGGGACTCGAACCCAGGGCCACTCGCTTGGAAGCCTAACACTCTAGCCATTAGTCTATGGGAGCTCTGTCGGTGGGAGTTTTAAATATAATAAAAACAAAAAATGCACCTTGGTAATTGTTTATTTAAACACTTTGAAATCTTCGTGTCGAAAAATTAAACTGACTCAGAATTTTCTTCCCTACATAAATAATCAATAATTGCAAAGGAAAGAAATTGAAAAAAAAAAAGAATTTTCAAATTAGAAAAGAAATATATACATTGAAGATATTCGCTCCGGCTGGGACTCGAACCCAGGCCAGTCGCTTGGAAGACCAGCGGTCTAGCCATTAGGCTATCGGAGTTCTGTCGAGCGGAGTCTTACTGCCTGACTGATACTGCCTGACTGACAGACTGACTCACTGACTGACTGATACTGACTGACTGACTCACTGACTGACCGAGACTGACTGACTAACTGCCTGACTGACTGAGACTGGACTGACTGACTGACTGACTGACTAACTGACTGACTGAGACTGACTGACTGACTGCTTGACTCTCTGACTGGCTATTTCACTGACTGACTGAATGACTAAATGACTGACTGACACTGACTGACTGACTGCTTGACTACCTGACTGACTGCTTGACTGACTAACTGACTGGACAGGACTGACCGACTGACTGACTGACAGACTGACTGAATAAGGATGACTGACAGACTGACTGAATAAGGCTGACTGACTGACTGACTGCCAGACTGACTGACTGACTGACTGACTGACTGACCGAGACTGACTGACTGACTGACTGAGACTGGACTGGACTGACTGACTGACTGACTGACTGAGACTGACTGACTGCTTTAGTGACTAACTGACTGTACAGGACTGACCGACTGACTGACTGACTGACTGCCTGACTGACTGACTGACTGAATGACTGACTGACTGACACTAAATGACTGACTGCTTGACTGACTGGCTGAAGGACTAACTGACTGACTGGACTGACTGACTGAGACTGAATGACTGAGTGCTTGACTGATTGACTGTCAGACTGACTGACTGACTTCGCAAAAGGGAAAAATAAAAAAAAAGAATTATAAAATTAGAAAAAAATATTTGCATTTAAGATTTCCTTTCCGGCCGGGACTCGAACCCAGTACCACGCGCTAGGAACCCAACAGTCTAGCCATTAGGCTATCGGAGCTCTGTCGAAGGAAGTCTTAAATATAATAAAAACAAAAAATGCACCTTGGTAATTATTGATTCAAACACTTTGAAATTTACAGGTCGAATAATTAAACTGACTCAGAATTTTTCTCCCTACATAAATAATCAATATTCGCAAAAGAGAAATTAAAAAAAAAAAGAAGAAGAAATTTCAAATTAGAAACTAAAAGTATACATTGAAGATTTCCGTTCAGGCTGGGACTCGAACCCAGGGCCACTCGCTTGGAAGCCTAACACTCTAGCCATTAGTCTATGGGAGCTCTGTCGGTGGGAGTTTTAAATATAATAAAAACAAAAAATGCACCTTGGTAATTGTTTATTTAAACACTTTGAAATCTTCGTGTCGAAAAATTAAACTGACTCAGAATTTTCTTCCCTACATAAATAATCAATAATTGCAAAGGAAAGAAATTGAAAAAAAAAAGAATTTTCAAATTAGAAAAGAAATATATACATTGAAGATATTCGCTCCGGCTGGGACTCGAACCCAGGCCACTCGCTTGGAAGACCAGCGGTCTAGCCATTAGGCTATCGGAGTTCTGTCGAGCGGAGTCTTACTGCCTGACTGATACTGCCTGACTGACAGACTGACTCACTGACTGACTGATACTGACTGACTGACTGACTAACTGCCTGACTGACTGAGACTGGACTGACTGACTGACTGACTGACTGACTGACTAACTGAATGACTGAGACTGACTGACTGACTGCTTGACTCTCTGACTGGCTATTTCACTGACTGACTGAATGAATAAATGACTGACTGACACTGACTGACTGACTGCTTGACTACCTGACTGACTGCTTGACTGACTAACTGACTGGACAGGACTGACCGACTGACTGACTGACAGACTGACTGAATAAGGGTGACTGACAGACTGACTGAATAAGGCTGACTGACTGACTGACTGACAGACAGACTGAATAAGGCTGACCGACTGACTGACTGCCTGACTGACTGACTGACTGAATGACTGACTGACTGACTGACCGAGACTGACTGACTGACTGACTGAGACTGGACTGGACTGACTGACTGACTGACTGACTGAGACTGACTGACTGCTTTAGTGACTAACTGACTGCACAGGACTGACCGACTGACTGACTGACTGACTGCCTGACTGACTGACTGACTGAATGACTGACTGACTGAGACTAAATGACTGACTGCTTGACTGACTGGCTGAAGGACTAACTGACTGACTGAGTGACTGACTGACTGGACTGACTGAAGAGACTGAATGACTGAGTGCTTGACTGATTGACTGTCAGACTGACTGACTGACTTCGCAAAAGGGAAAAATAAAAAAAAAAGAATTATGAAATTAGAAAAAAATATTTGCATTTAAGATTTCCTTTCCGGCCGGGACTCGAACCCAGTACCACGCGCTAGGAACCCAACGGTCTAGCCATTAGGCTATCGGAGCTCTGTCGATGGAAGTCTTAAATATAATAAAAACAAAAAATGCACCTTGGTAATTATTGATTCAAACACTTTGAAATTTACAGGTCGAATAATTAAACTGACTCAGAATTTTTCTCCCTACATAAATAATCAATATTCGCAAAAGAGAAAAATTAAAAAAAAAAGAAGAAGAAATTTCAAATTAGAAACTAAAAGTATACATTGAAGATTTTCGTTCAGGCTGGGACTCGAACCCAGGGCCACTCGCTTGGAAGCCTAACACTCTAGCCATTAGTCTATGGGAGCTCTGTCGGTGGGAGTTTTAAATATAATAAAAACAAAAAATGCACCTTGGTAATTGTTTATATAAACACTTTGAAATCTTCGTGTCGAAAAATTAAACTGACTCAGAATTTTCTTCCCTACATAAATAATCAATAATTGCAAAGGAAAGAAATTGAAAAAAAAAGAATTTTCAAATTAGAAAAGAAATATATACATTGAAGATATTCGCTCCGGCTGGGACTCGAACCCAGGCCACTCGCTTGGAAGACCAGCGGTCTAGCCATTAGGCTATCGGAGTTCTGTCGAGCGGAGTCTTACTGCCTGACTGATACTGCCTGACTGACAGACTGACTCACTGACTGACTGATACTGACTGACTGACTCACTGACTGACCGAGACTGACTGACTAACTGCCTGACTGACTGAGACTGGACTGACTGACTGACTGACTGACTGACTGACTAACTGACTGACTGAGACTGACTGACTGACTGCTTGACTCTCTGACTGGCTATTTCACTGACTGACTGAATGACTAAATGACTGACTGACACTGACTGACTGCTTGACTACCTGACTGACTGCTTGACTGACTAACTGACTGGACAGGACTGACCGACTGACTGACTGACAGACTTACTGAATAAGGATGACTGACAGACTGACTGAATAAGGCTGACTGACTGACTGACTGACAGACTGACTGAATAAGGCTGACCGACTGACTGACTGCCTGACTGACTGACTGACTGAATGACTGACTGACTGACTGACTGACTACGCAAAAGGGAAAAATAAAAAAAAGAATTATAAAATTAGAGAAAAATATTTGCATTTAAGATTTCCTTTCCGGCCGGGACTCGAACCCAGTACCACGCGCTAGGAACCCAACGGTCTAGCCATTAGGCTATCGGAGCTCTGTCGATGGAAGTCTTAAATATAATAAAAACAAAAAATGCACCTTGGTAATTATTGATTCAAACACTTTGAAATTTACAGGTCGAATAATTAAACTGACTCAGAATTTTTCTCCCTACATAAATAATCAATATTCGCAAAAGAGAAAAATTAAAAAAAAAGAAGAAGAAATTTCAAATTAGAAACTAAAAGTATACATTGAAGATTTTCGTTCAGGCTGGGACTCGAACCCAGGGCCACTCGCTTGGAAGCCTAACACTCTAGCCATTAGTCTATGGGAGCTCTGTCGGTGGGAGTTTTAAATATAATAAAAACAAAAAATGCACCTTGGTAATTGTTTATTTAAACACTTTGAAATCTTCGTGTCGAAAAATTAAACTGACTCAGAATTTTCTTCCCTACATAAATAATCAATAATTGCAAAGGAAAGAAATTGAAAAAAAAAATTTTTCATATTAGAAAAGAAATATATACATTGAAGATATTCGCTCCGGCTGGGACTCGAACCCAGGCCACTCGCTTGGAAGACCAGCGGTCTAGCCATTAGGCTATCGGAGTTCTGTCGAGCGGAGTCTTACTGCCTGACTGATACTGCCTGACTGACAGACTGACTCACTGACTGATACTGACTGACTGACTCACTGACTGACCGAGACTGACTGACTAACTGCCTGACTGACTGAGACTGGACTGACTGACTGACTGACTGACTGACTGACTGACTGCTTGACTCTCTGACTGGCTATTTCACTGACTGACTGACACTGACTGACTGACTGCTTGACTACCTGACTGACTGCTTGACTGACTAACTGACTGGACAGGACTGACCGACTGACTGACTGACAGACTGACTGAATAAGGATGACTGACAGACTGACTGAATAAGGCTGACTGACTGACTGACTGACAGACTGACTGAATAAGGCTGACCGACTGACTGACTGCCTGACTGACTGACTGACTGAATGACTGACTGACTGACTGACTGACCGAGACTGACTGACTGACTGACTGAGACTGGACTGGACTGACTGACTGACTGACTGACTGAGACTGACTGACTGCTTTAGTGACTAACTGACTGCACAGGACTGACCGACTGACTGACTGACTGACGGCCTGACTGACTGACTGACTGAATGACTGACTGAATGAGACTAAATGACTGACTGCTTGACTGACTGGCTGAAGGACTAACTGACTGACTGAGTGACTGACTGACTGGACTGACTGACTGAGACTGACTGACTGACTGACTGAGACTGGACTGGACTGACTGACTGACTGACTGACTGAGACTGACTGACTGCTTTAGTGACTAACTGACTGCACAGGACTGACCGACTGACTGACTGAATGACTGACTGACTGAGACTAAATGACTGACTGCTTGACTGACTGGCTGAAGGACTAACTGACTGACTGAGTGACTGACTGACTGGACTGACTGACTGAGACTGAATGACTGAGTGCTTGACTGATTGACTGTCAGACTGACTGACTGACTTCGCAAAAGGGAAAAATAAAAAAAAAAGAATTATAAAATTAGAAAAAAATATTTGCATTTAAGATTTCCTTTCCGGCCGGGACTCGAACCCAGTACCACGCGCTAGGAACCCAACGGTCTAGCCATTAGGCTATCGGAGCTCTGTCGATGGAAGTCTTAAATATAATAAAAACAAAAAATGCACCTTGGTAATTATTGATTCAAACACTTTGAAATTTACAGGTCGAATAATTAAACTGACTCAGAATTTTTCTCCCTACATAAATAATCAATATTCGCAAAAGAGAAAAATTAAAAAAAAAAAGAAGAAGAAATTTCAAATTAGAAACTAAAAGTATACATTGAAGATTTTCGTTCAGGCTGGGACTCGAACCCAGGGCCACTCGCTTGGAAGCCTAACACTCTAGCCATTAGTCTATGGGAGCTCTGTCGGTGGGAGTTTTAAATATAATAAAAACAAAAAATGCACCTTGGTAATTGTTTATTTAAACACTTTGAAATCTTCGTGTCGAAAAATTAAACTGACTCAGAATTTTCTTCCCTACATAAATAATCAATAATTGCAAAGGAAAGAAATTGAAAAAAAAAAGAATTTTCAAATTAGAAAAGAAATATATACATTGAAGATATTCGCTCCGGCTGGGACTCGAACCCAGGCCAGTCGCTTGGAAGACCAGCGGTCTAGCCATTAGGCTATCGGAGTTCTGTCGAGCGGAGTCTTACTGCCTGACTGATACTGCCTGACTGACAGACTGACTCACTGACTGACTGATACTGACTGACTGACTCACTGACTGACCGAGACTGACTGACTAACTGCCTGACTGACTGAGACTGGACTGACTGACTGACTGACTGACTAACTGACTGACTGAGACTGACTGACTGACTGCTTGACTCTCTGACTGGCTATTTCACTGACTGACTGAATGACTAAATGACTGACTGACACTGACTGACTGACTGCTTGACTACCTGACTGACTGCTTGACTGACTAACTGACTGGACAGGACTGACCGACTGACTGACTGACTGAATAAGGATGACTGACAGACTGACTGAATAAGGCTGACTGACTGACTGACTGCCTGACTGACTGACTGACTGAATGACTGACTGACTGACTGACCGAGACTGACTGACTGACTGACTGAGACTGGACTGGACTGACTGACTGACTGACTGACTGAGACTGACTGACTGCTTTAGTGACTAACTGACTGCACAGGACTGACCGACTGACTGACTGACTGACTGCCTGACTGACTGACTGACTGAATGACTGACTGACTGACACTAAATGACTGACTGCTTGACTGACTGGCTGAAGGACTAACTGAATGACTGGACTGACTGACTGAGACTGAATGACTGAGTGCTTGACTGATTGACTGTCAGACTGACTGACTGACTTCGCAAAAGGGAAAAATAAAAAAAAAGAATTATAAAATTAGAAAAAAATATTTGCATTTAAGATTGCCTTTCCGGCCGGGACTCGAACCCAGTACCACGCGCTAGGAACCCAACAGTCTAGCCATTAGGCTATCGGAGCTCTGTCGAATTAAGTCTTAAATATAATAAAAACAAAAAATGCACCTTGGTAATTATTGATTCAAACACTTTGAAATTTACAGGTCGAATAATTAAACTGACTCAGAATTTTTCTCCCTACATAAATAATCAATATTCGCAAAAGAGAAATTAAAAAAAAAAGAAGAAGAAATTTCAAATTAGAAACTAAAAGTATACATTGAAGATTTCCGTTCAGGCTGGGACTCGAACCCAGGGCCACTCGCTTGGAAGCCTAACACTCTAGCCATTAGTCTATGGGAGCTCTGTCGGTGGGAGTTTTAAATATAATAAAAACAAAAAATGCACCTTGGTAATTGTTTATTTAAACACTTTGAAATCTTCGTGTCGAAAAATTAAACTGACTCAGAATTTTCTTCCCTACATAAATAATCAATAATTGCAAAGGAAAGAAATTGAAAAAAAAAAAGAATTTTCAAATTAGAAAAGAAATATATACATTGAATATATTCGCTCCGGCTGGGACTCGAACCCAGGCCACTCGCTTGGAAGACCAGCGGTCTAGCCATTAGGCTATCGGAGTTCTGTCGAGCGGAGTCTTACTGCCTGACTGATACTGCCTGACTGACAGACTGACTCACTGACTGACTGATACTGACTGACTGACTGACTAACTGCCTGACTGACTGAGACTGGACTGACTGACTGACTGACTGACTGACTGACTAACTGAATGACTGAGACTGACTGACTGACTGCTTGACTCTCTGACTGGCTATTTCACTGACTGACTGAATGAATAAATGACTGACTGACACTGACTGACTGACTGCTTGACTACCTGACTGACTGCTTGACTGACTAACTGACTGGACAGGACTGACCGACTGACTGACTGACAGACTGACTGAATAAGGGTGACTGACAGACTGACTGAATAAGGCTGACTGACTGACTGACTGACAGACTGACTGAATAAATCTGACCGACTGACTGACTGCCTGACTGACTGACTGACTGAATGACTGACTGACTGACTGACCGAGACTGACTGACTGACTGACTGAGACTGGACTGGACTGACTGACTGACTGACTGACTGAGACTGACTGACTGCTTTAGTGACTAACTGACTGCACAGGACTGACCGACTGACTGACTGACTGACTGCCTGACTGACTGACTGACTGAATGACTGACTGACTGAGACTAAATGACTGACTGCTTGACTGACTGGCTGAAGGACTAACTGACTGACTGAGTGACTGACTGACTGGACTGACTGAAGAGACTGAATGACTGAGTGCTTGACTGATTGACTGTCAGACTGACTGACTGACTTCGCAAAAGGGAAAAATAAAAAAAAAAGAATTATGAAATTAGAAAAAAATATTTGCATTTAAGATTTCCTTTCCGGCCGGGACTCGAACCCAGTACCACGCGCTAGGAACCCAACGGTCTAGCCATTAGGCTATCGGAGCTCTGTCGATGGAAGTCTTAAATATAATAAAAACAAAAAATGCACCTTGGTAATTATTGATTCAAACACTTTGAAATTTACAGGTCGAATAATTAAACTGACTCAGAATTTTTCTCCCTACATAAATAATCAATATTCGCAAAAGAGAAAAATTAAAAAAAAAAGAAGAAGAAATTTCAAATTAGAAACTAAAAGTATACATTGAAGATTTTCGTTCAGGCTGGGACTCGAACCCAGGGCCACTCGCTTGGAAGCCTAACACTCTAGCCATTAGTCTATGGGAGCTCTGTCGGTGGGAGTTTTAAATATAATAAAAACAAAAAATGCACCTTGGTAATTGTTTATATAAACACTTTGAAATCTTCGTGTCGAAAAATTAAACTGACTCAGAATTTTCTTCCCTACATAAATAATCAATAATTGCAAAGGAAAGAAATTGAAAAAAAAAGAATTTTCAAATTAGAAAAGAAATATATACATTGAAGATATTCGCTCCGGCTGGGACTCGAACCCAGGCCACTCGCTTGGAAGACCAGCGGTCTAGCCATTAGGCTATCGGAGTTCTGTCGAGCGGAGTCTTACTGCCTGACTGATACTGCCTGACTGACAGACTGACTCACTGACTGACTGATACTGACTGACTGACTCACTGACTGACCGAGACTGACTGACTAACTGCCTGACTGACTGAGACTGGACTGACTGACTGACTGACTGACTGACTGACTAACTGACTGACTGAGACTGACTGACTGACTGCTTGACTCTCTGACTGGCTATTTCACTGACTGACTGAATGACTAAATGACTGACTGACACTGACTGACTGCTTGACTACCTGACTGACTGCTTGACTGACTAACTGACTGGACAGGACTGACCGACTGACTGACTGACAGACTTACTGAATAAGGATGACTGACAGACTGACTGAATAAGGCTGACTGACTGACTGACTGACAGACTGACTGAATAAGGCTGACCGACTGACTGACTGCCTGACTGACTGACTGACTGAATGACTGACTGACTGACTGACTGACTACGCAAAAGGGAAAAATAAAAAAAAAGAATTATAAAATTAGAGAAAAATATTTGCATTTAAGATTTCCTTTCCGGCCGGGACTCGAACCCAGTACCACGCGCTAGGAACCCAACGGTCTAGCCATTAGGCTATCGGAGCTCTGTCGATGGAAGTCTTAAATATAATAAAAACAAAAAATGCACCTTGGTAATTATTGATTCAAACACTTTGAAATTTACAGGTCGAATAATTAAACTGACTCAGAATTTTTCTCCCTACATAAATAATCAATATTCGCAAAAGAGAAAAATTAAAAAAAAAGAAGAAGAAATTTCAAATTAGAAACTAAAAGTATACATTGAAGATTTTCGTTCAGGCTGGGACTCGAACCCAGGGCCACTCGCTTGGAAGCCTAACACTCTAGCCATTAGTCTATGGGAGCTCTGTTGGTGGGAGTTTTAAATATAATAAAAACAAAAAATGCACCTTGGTAATTGTTTATTTAAACACTTTGAAATCTTCGTGTCGAAAAATTAAACTGACTCAGAATTTTCTTCCCTACATAAATAATCAATAATTGCAAAGGAAAGAAATTGAAAAAAAAAATTTTTCATATTAGAAAAGAAATATATACATTGAAGATATTCGCTCCGGCTGGGACTCGAACCCAGGCCACTCGCTTGGAAGACCAGCGGTCTAGCCATTAGGCTATCGGAGTTCTGTCGAGCGGAGTCTTACTGCCTGACTGATACTGCCTGACTGACAGACTGACTCACTGACTGATACTGACTGACTGACTCACTGACTGACCGAGACTGACTGACTAACTGCCTGACTGACTGAGACTGGACTGACTGACTGACTGACTGACTGACTGACTAACTGACTGACTGAGACTGACTGACTGACTGCTTGACTCTCTGACTGGCTATTTCACTGACTGACTGACACTGACTGACTGACTGCTTGACTACCTGACTGACTGCTTGACTGACTAACTGACTGGACAGGACTGACCGACTGACTGACTGACAGACTGACTGAATAAGGATGACTGACAGACTGACTGAATAAGGCTGACTGACTGACTGACTGACAGACTGACTGAATAAGGCTGACCGACTGACTGACTGCCTGACTGACTGAATGACTGAATGACTGACTGACTGACTGACTGACCGAGACTGACTGACTGACTGACTGAGACTGGACTGGACTGACTGACTGACTGAGACTGACTGACTGCTTTAGTGACTAACTGACTGCACAGGACTGACCGACTGACTGACTGACTGACGGCCTGACTGACTGACTGACTGAATGACTGACTGAATGAGACTAAATGACTGACTGCTTGACTGACTGGCTGAAGGACTAACTGACTGACTGAGTGACTGACTGACTGGACTGACTGACTGAGACTGAATGACTGAGTGCTTGACTGATTGACTGTCAGACTGACTGACTGACTTCGCAAAAGGGAAAAATAAAAAAAAAGAATTATAAAATTAGAAAAAAATATTTGCATTTAAGATTTCCTTTCCGGCCGGGACTCGAACCCAGTACCACGCGCTAGGAACCCAACGGTCTAGCCATTAGGCTATCGGAGCTCTGTCGATGGAAGTCTTAAATATAATAAAAACAAAAAATGCACCTTGGTAATTATTGATTCAAACACTTTGAAATTTATAGGTCGAATAATTAAACTGACTCAGAATTTTTCTCCCTACATAAATAATCAATATTCGCAAAAGAGAAAAATTAAAAAAAAAGAAGAAGAAATTTCAAATTAGAAACTAAAAGTATACATTGAAGATTTTCGTTCAGGCTGGGACTCGAACCCAGGGCCACTCGCTTGGAAGCCTAACACTCTAGCCATTAGTCTATGGGAGCTCTGTCGGTGGGAGTTTTAAATATAATAAAAACAAAAAATGCACCTTGGTAATTGTTTATTTAAACACTTTGAAATCTTCGTGTCGAAAAATTAAACTGACTCAGAATTTTCTTCCCTACATAAATAATCAATAATTGCAAAGGAAAGAAATTGAAAAAAAAAATTTTTCATATTAGAAAAGAAATATATACATTGAAGATATTCGCTCCGGCTGGGACTCGAACCCAGGCCACTCGCTTGGAAGACCAGCGGTCTAGCCATTAGGCTATCGGAGTTCTGTCGAGCGGAGTCTTACTGCCTGACTGATACTGCCTGACTGACAGACTGACTCACTGACTGATACTGACTGACTGACTCACTGACTGACCGAGACTGACTGACTAACTGCCTGACTGACTGAGACTGGACTGACTGACTGACTGACTGACTGACTGACTAACTGACTGACTGAGACTGACTGACTGACTGCTTGACTCTCTGACTGGCTATTTCACTGACTGACTGACTGCTTGACTACCTGACTGACTGCTTGACTGACTAACTGACTGGACAGGACTGACCGACTGACTGACTGACAGACTGACTGAATAAGGATGACTGACAGACTGACTGAATAAGGCTGACTGACTGACTGACTGACAGACTGACTGAATAAGGCTGACCGACTGACTGACTGCCTGACTGACTGACTGACTGAATGACTGACTGACTGACTGACTGACTGACTGAGACTGGACTGGACTGACTGACTGACTGACTGACTGACTGCTTGACTACCTGACTGACTGCTTGACTGACTAACTGACTGGACAGGATTGACCGACTGACTGACTGACAGACTGACTGACACTGACTGACTGACTGCTTGACTACCTGACTGACTGCTTGACTGACTAACTGACTGGACAGGATTGACCGACTGACTGACTGACAGACTGACTGAATAAGGATGACTGACAGACTGACTGAATAAGGCTGACTGACTGACTGACTGACAGACTGACTGAATAAGGCTGACCGACTGACTGACTGCCTGACTGACTGACTGACTGAATGACTGACTGACTGACTGACCGAGACTGACTGACTGACTGACTGAGACTGGACTGGACTGACTGACTGACTGACTGACTGAGACTGACTGACTGCTTTAGTGACTAACTGACTGCACAGGACTGACTGACTGACTGACGGCATGACTGACTGACTGACTGAATGACTGACTGACTGAGACTAAATGACTGACTGCTTGACTGACTGGCTGAAGGACTAACTGACTGACTGACTGACTTCGCAAAAGGGAAAAATAAAAAAAAAAGAATTATAAAATTAGAAAAAAATATTTGCATTTAAGATTTCCTTTCCGGCCGGGACTCGAACCCAGTACCACGCGCTAGGAACCCAACGGTCTAGCCATTAGGCTATCGGAGCTCTGTCAATGGAAGTCTTAAATATAATAAAAACAAAAAATGCACCTTGGTAATTATTGATTCAAACACTTTGAAATTTACAGGTCGAATAATTAAACTGACTCAGAATTTTTCTCCCTACATAAATAATCAATATTCGCAAAAGAGAAAAATTAAAAAAAAAAAGAAGAAGAAATTTCAAATTAGAAACTAAAAGTATACATTGAAGATTTTCGTTCAGGCTGGGACTCGAACCCAGGGCCACTCGCTTGGAAGCCTAACACTCTAGCCATTAGTCTATGGGAGCTCTGTCGGTGGGAGTTTTAAATATAATAAAAACAAAAAATGCACCTTGGTAATTGTTTATTTAAACACTTTGAAATCTTCGTGTCGAAAAATTAAACTGGCTCAGAATTTTCTTCCCTACATAAATAATCAATAATTGCAAAGGAAAGAAATTGAAAAAAAAAAGAATTTTCAAATTAGAAAAGAAATATATACATTGAAGATATTCGCTCCGGCTGGGACTCGAACCCAGGCCACTCGCTTGGAAGACCAGCGGTCTAGCCATTAGGCTATCGGAGTTCTGTCGAGCGGAGTCTTACTGCCTGACTGATACTGCCTGACTGACAGACTGACTCACTGACTGACTGATACTGACTGACTGACTCACTGACTGACCGAGACTGACTGACTAACTGCCTGACTGACTGAGACTGGACTGACTGACTGACTGACTGACTAACTGACTGACTGAGACTGACTGAGACTGACTGACTGACTGCTTGACTCTCTGACTGGCTATTTCACTGACTGACTGAATGACTAAATGACTGACTGACACTGACTGACTGACTGCTTGACTACCTGACTGACTGCTTGACTGACTAACTGACTGGACAGGACTGACCGACTGACTGACTGACAGACTGACTGAATAAGGATGACTGACAGACTGACTGACAGACTGACTGAATAAGGCTGACCGACTGACTGACTGCCTGACTGACTGACTGACTGAATGACTGACTGACTGACTGACCGAGACTGACTGACTGACTGACTGAGACTGGACTGGACTGACTGACTGACTGACTGAGACTGACTGACTGCTTTAGTGACTAACTGACTGCACAGGACTGACCGACTGACTGACTGACTGACTGCCTGACTGACTGACTGACTGAATGACTGACTGACTGAGACTAAATGACTGACTGCTTGACTGACTGGCTGAAGGACTAACTGACTGACTGAGTGACTGACTGACTGGACTGACTGACTGAGACTGAATGACTGAGTGCTTGACTGATTGACTGTCAGACTGACTGACTGACTTCGCAAAAGGGAAAAATAAAAAAAAAAGAATTATAAAATTAGAAAAAAATATTTGCATTTAAGATTTCCTTTCCGGCCGGGACTCGAACCCAGTACCACGCGCTAGGAACCCAACGGTCTAGCCATTAGGCTATCGGAGCTCTGTCGATGGAAGTCTTAAATATAATAAAAACAAAAAATGCACCTTGGTAATTATTGATTCAAACACTTTGAAATTTACAGGTCGAATAATTAAACTGACTCAGAATTTTTCTCCCTACATAAATAATCAATATTCGCAAAAGAGAAAAATTAAAAAAAAAGAAGAAGAAATTTCAAATTAGAAACTAAAAGTATACATCGAAGATTTTCGTTCAGGCTGGGACTCGAACCCAGGGCCACTCGCTTGGAAGCCTAACACTCTAGCCATTAGTCTATGGGAGCTCTGACGGTGGGAGTTTTAAATATAATAAAAACAAAAAATGCACCTTGGTAATTGTTTATTTAAACACTTTGAAATCTTCGTGTCGAAAAATTAAACTGACTCAGAATTTTCTTCCCTACATCAATAATCAATAATTGCAAAGGAAAGAAATTGAAAAAAAAAAGAATTTTCAAATTAGAAAAGAAATATATACATTGAAGATATTCGCTCCGGCTGGGACTCGAACCCAGGCCACTCGCTTGGAAGACCAGCGGTCTAGCCATTAGGCTATCGGAGTTCTGTCGAGCGGAGTCTTACTGCCTGACTGATACTGCCTGACTGACAGACTGACTCACTGACTGACTGATACTGACTGACTGACTCACTGACTGACCCAGACTGACTGACTAACTGCCTGACTGACTGAGACTGGACTGACTGACTAACTGACTGACTGAGACTGACTGACTGAGTGCTTGACTCTCTGACTGGCTATTTCACTGACTGACTGAATGACTAAATGACTGACTGACACTGACTGACTGACTGCTTGACTACCTGACTGACTGCTTGACTGACTAACTGACTGGACAGGACTGACCGACTGACTGACTGACAGACTGACTGAATAAGGATGACTGACAGACTGACTGACAGACTGACTGAATAAGGCTGACCGACTGACTGACTGCCTGACTGACTGACTGACTGAATGACTGACTGACTGACTGACTGAGACTGGACTGGACTGACTGACTGACTGACTGACTGACTGAGACTGACTGACTGCTTTAGTGACTAACTGACTGCACAGGACTGACCGACTGACTGACTGACTGACTGCCTGACTGACTGACTGACTGAATGACTGACTGACTGAGACTAAATGACTGACTGCTTGACTGACTGGCTGAAGGACTAACTGACTGACTGAGTGACTGACTGACTGGACTGACTGACTGAGACTGAATGACTGAGTGCTTGACTGATTGACTGTCAGACTGACTGACTGACTTCGCAAAAGGGAAAAATAAAAAAAAAAAGAATTATAAAATTAGAAAAAAATATTTGCATTTAAGATTTCCTTTCCGGCCGGGACTCGAACCCAGTACCACACGCTAGGAACCCAACGGTCTAGCCATTAGGCTATCGGAGCTCTGTCGATGGAAGTCTTAAATATAATAAAAACAAAAAATGCACCTTGGTAATTAATGATTCAAACACTTTGAAATTTACAGGTCGAATAATTAAACTGACTCAGAATTTTTCTCCCTACATAAATAATCAATATTCGCAAAAGAGAAAAATTAAAAAAAAAAGAAGAAGACATTTCAAATTAGAAACTAAAAGTATACATTGAAGATTTTCGTTCAGGCTGGGACTCGAACCCAGGGCCACTCGCTTGGAAGCCTAACACTCTAGCCATTAGTCTATGGGAGCTCTGTCGGTGGGAGTTTTAAATATAATAAAAACAAAAAATGCACCTTGGAAATTGTTTATTTAAACACTTTGAAATCTTCGTGTCGAAAAATTAAACTGACTCAGAATTTTCTTCCCTACATCAATAATCAATAATTGCAAAGGAAAGAAATTGAAAAAAAAAAGAATTTTCAAATTAGAAAAGAAATATATACATTGAAGATATTCGCTCCGGCTGGGACTCGAACCCAGGCCACTCGCTTGGAAGACCAGCGGTCTAGCCATTAGGCTATCGGAGTTCTGTCGAGCGGAGTCTTACTGCCTGACTGATACTGCCTGACTGACAGACTGACTCACTGACTGACTGATACTGACTGACTGACTCACTGACTGACCCAGACTGACTGACTAACTGCCTGACTGACTGAGACTGGACTGACTGACTAACTGACTGACTGAGACTGACTGACTGAGTGCTTGACTCTCTGACTGGCTATTTCACTGACTGACTGAATGACTAAATGACTGACTGACACTGACTGACTGACTGCTTGACTACCTGACTGACTGCTTGACTGACTAACTGACTGGACAGGACTGACCGACTGACTGACTGACAGACTGACTGAATAAGGATGACTGACAGACTGACTGACAGACTGACTGAATAAGGCTGACCGACTGACTGACTGCCTGACTGACTGACTGACTGAATGACTGACTGACTGACTGACTGAGACTGGACTGGACTGACTGACTGACTGACTGACTGACTGAGACTGACTGACTGCTTTAGTGACTAACTGACTGCACAGGACTGACCGACTGACTGACTGACTGACTGCCTGACTGACTGACTGACTGAATGACTGACTGACTGAGACTAAATGACTGACTGCTTGACTGACTGGCTGAAGGACTAACTGACTGACTGAGTGACTGACTGACTGGACTGACTGACTGAGACTGAATGACTGAGTGCTTGACTGATTGACTGTCAGACTGACTGACTGACTTCGCAAAAGGGAAAAATAAAAAAAAAAAGAATTATAAAATTAGAAAAAAATATTTGCATTTAAGATTTCCTTTCCGGCCGGGACTCGAACCCAGTACCACACGCTAGGAACCCAACTGTCTAGCCATTAGGCTATCGGAGCTCTGTCGATGGAAGTCTTAAATATAATAAAAACAAAAAATGCACCTTGGTAATTAATGATTCAAACACTTTGAAATTTACAGGTCGAATAATTAAACTGACTCAGAATTTTTCTCCCTACATAAATAATCAATATTCGCAAAAGAGAAAAATTAAAAAAAAAAGAAGAAGACATTTCAAATTAGAAACTAAAAGTATACATTGAAGATTTTCGTTCAGGCTGGGACTCGAACCCAGGGCCACTCGCTTGGAAGCCTAACACTCTAGCCATTAGTCTATGGGAGCTCTGTCGGTGGGAGTTTTAAATATAATAAAAACAAAAAATGCACCTTGGAAATTGTTTATTTAAACACTTTGAAATCTTCGTGTCGAAAAATTAAACTGACTCAGAATTTTCTTCCCTACATCAATAATCAATAATTGCAAAGGAAAGAAATTGAAAAAAAAAAGAATTTTCAAATTAGAAAAGAAATATATACATTGAAGATATTCGCTCCGGCTGGGACTCGAACCCAGGCCACTCGCTTGGAAGACCAGCGGTCTAGCCATTAGGCTATCGGAGTTCCGTCGAGCGGAGTCTTACTGCCTGACTGATACTGCCTGACTGACAGACTGACTCACTGACTGACTGATACTGACTGACTGACTCACTGACTGACCCAGACTGACTGACTAACTGCCTGACTGACTGAGACTGGACTGACTGACTGACTGACTGACTGACTGACTAACTGACTGACTGAGACTGACTGACTGACTGCTTGACTCTCTGACTGGCTATTTCACTGACTGACTGAATGACTAAATGACTGACTGACACTGACTGACTGAATGACTAAATGACTGACTGACACTGACTGACTGACTGCTTGACTACCTGACTGACTGCTTGACTGACTAACTGACTGGACAGGACTGACCGACTGACTGACTGACAGACTGACTGAATAAGGATGACTGACAGACCGACTGAATAAGGCTGACTGACTGACTGACTGACAGACTGACTGAATAACGCTGACCGACTGACTGACTGCCTGACTGAATGACTGACTGACTGACTGACCGAGACTGACTGACTGACTGACTGAGACTGGACTGGACTGACTGACTGACTGACTGACTGAGACTGACTGACTGCTTTAGTGACTAACTGACTGCACAGGACTGACCGACTGACTGACTGACTGACTGCCTGACTGACTGACTGACTGAATGACTGACTGACTGAGACTAAATGACTGACTGCTTGACTGACTGGCTGAAGGACTAACTGACTGACTGAGTGACTGACTGACTGGACTGACTGACTGAGACTGAATGACTGAGTGCTTGACTGATTGACTGTCAGACTGACTGACTGACTTCGCAAAAGGGAAAAATAAAAAAAAAAGAATTATAAAATTAGAAAAAAATATTTGCATTTAAGATTTCCTTTCCGGCCGGGACTCGAACCCAGTACCACGCGCTAGGAACCCAACGGTCTAGCCATTAGGCTATCGGAGCTCTGTCGATGGAAGTCTTAAATATAATAAAAACAAAAAATGCACCTTGGTAATTATTGATTCAAACACTTTGAAATTTACAGGTCGAATAATTAAACTGACTCAGAATTTTTCTCCCTACATAAATAATCAATATTCGCAAAAGAGAAAAATTAAAAAAAATAGAAGAAGAAATTTCAAATTAGAAACTAAAAGTATACATTGAAGATTTTCGTTCAGGCTGGGACTCGAACCCAGGGCCACTCGCTTGGAAGCCTAACACTCTAGCCATTAGTCTATGGGAGCTCTGTCGGTGGGAGTTTTAAATATAATAAAAACAAAAAATGCACCTTGGTAATTGTTTATTTAAACACTTTGAAATCTTCGTGTCGAAAAATTAAACTGACTCAGAATTTTCTTCCCTACATAAATAATCAATAATTGCAAAGGAAAGAAATTGAAAAAAAAAAAGAATTTTCAAATTAGAAAAGAAATATATACATTGAAGATATTCGCTCCGGCTGGGACTCGAACCCAGGCCACTCGCTTGGAAGACCAGCGGTCTAGCCATTAGGCTATCGGAGTTCTGTCGAGCGGAGTCTTACTGCCTGACTGATACTGCCTGACTGACAGACTGACTCACTGATTGACTGATACTGACTGACTGACTCACTGACTGACCGAGACTGACTGACTAACTGCCTGACTGACTGAGACTGGACTGACTGACTGACTGACTGACTGACTGACTGGCTAACTGACTGACTGAGACTGACTGACTGCTTGCTTGACTCTCTGACTGGCTATTTCACTGACTGACTGAATGACTAAATGACTGACTGACACTGACTGACTGACTGCTTGACTACCTGACTGACTGCTTGACTGACTAACTGACTGGACAGGACTGACCGACTGACTGACTGACAGACTGACTGAATAAGGATGACTGACAGACTGACTGAATAAGGCTGACTGACTGACAGACTGACTGAATAAGGCTGACCGACTGACTGACTGCCTGACTGACTGACTGACTGAATGACTGACTGACTGACTGACCGAGACTGACTGACTGACTGACTGAGACTGGACTGGACTGACTGACTGACTGACTGACTGAGACTGACTGACTGCTTTAGTGACTAACTGACTGCACAGGACTGACCGACTGACTGACTGACTGACTGCCTGACTGACTGACTGACTGAATGACTGACTGACTGAGACTAAATGACTGACTGCTTGACTGACTGGCTGAAGGACTAACTGACTGACTGAGTGACTGATTGACTGTCAGACTGACTGACTGACTTCGCACAAGGGAAAAATAAAAAAAAAGAATTATAAAATTAGAAAAAAATATTTGCATTTAAGATTTCCTTTCCGGCCGGGACTCGAACCCAGTACCACGCGCTAGGAACCCAACGGTCTAGCCATTAGGCTATCGGAGCTCTGTCGATGGAAGTCTTAAATATAATAAAAACAAAAAATGCACCTTGGTAATTATTGATTCAAACACTTTGAAATTTACAGGTCGAATAATTAAACTGACTCAGAATTTTTCTCCCTACATAAATAAACAATATTCGCAAAAGAGAAAAATTAAAAAAAAAGAAGAAGAAATTTCAAATTAGAAACTAAAAGTATACATTGAAGATTTTCGTTCAGGCTGGGACTCGAACCCAGGGCCACTCGCTTGGAAGCCTAACACTCTAGCCATTAGTCCATGGGAGCTCTGTCGGTGGGAGTTTTAAATATAATAAAAACAAGAAATGCACCTTGGTAATTGTTTATTTAAACACTTTGAAATCTTCGTGTCGAAAAATTAAACTGACTCAGAATTTTCTTCCCTACATAAATAATCAATAATTGCAAAGGAAAGAAATTGAAAAAAAAAAGAATTTTCAAATTAGAAAAGAAATATATACGTTGAAGATATTCGCTCCGGCTGGGACTCGAACCCAGGCCACTCGCTTGGAAGACCAGCGGTCTAGCCATTAGGCTATCGGAGTTCTGTCGAGCGGAGTCTTACTGCCTGACTGATACTGCCTGACTGACTGACTGACTCACTGACTGACTGATACTGACTGACTGACTCACTGACTGACCGAGACTGACTGACTAACTGCCTGACTGACTGAGACTGGACTGACTGACTGACTGACTGACTGACTGACTAACTGACTGACTGAGACTGACTGACTGACTGCTTGACTCTCTGACTGGCTATTTCACTGACTGACTGAATGACTAAATGACTGACTGACACTGACTGACTGACTGCTTGACTACCTGACTGACTGCTTGACTGACTAACTGACTGGACAGGACTGACCGACTGACTGACTGACAGACTGACTGAATAAGGATGACTGACAGACCGACTGAATAAGGCTGACTGACTGACTGACTGACAGACTGACTGAATAAGGCTGACCGACTGACTGACTGCCTGACTGACTGACTGACTGACTCACTGACTGACTGACTGACCGAGACTGACTGACTGCCTGACTGAGACTGGACTGGACTGACTGACTGACTGACTGAGACTGACTGACTGCTTTAGTGACTAACTGACTGCACAGGACTGACCGACTGACTGACTGACTGACTGCCTGACTGACTGACTGACTGAATGACTGACTGACTGAGACTAAATGACTGACTGCTTGACTGACTGGCTGAAGGACTAACTGTCTGACTGAGTGACTGACTGACTGGACTGACTGACTGAGACTGAATGACTGAGTGCTTGACTGATTGACTGTCAGACTGACTGACTGACTTCGCAAAAGGGAAAAATAAAAAAAAAAGAATTATAAAATTAGAAAAAAATATTTGCATTTAAGATTTCCTTTCCGGCCGGGACTCGAACCCAGTACCACGCGCTAGGAACCCAACGGTCTAGCCATTAGGCTATCGGAGCTCTGTCGATGGAAGTCTTAAATATAATAAAAACAAAAAATGCACCTTGGTAATTATTGATTCAAACACTTTGAAATTTACAGGTCGAATAATTAAACTGACTCAGAATTTTTCTCCCTACATAAATAATCAATATTCGCAAAAGAGAAAAATTGAAAAAAAAAGAAGAAGAAATTTCAAATTAGAAACTAAAAGTATACATTGAAGATTTTCGTTCAGGCTGGGACTCGAACCCAGGGCCACTCGCTTGGAAGCCTAACACTCTAGCCATTAGTCTTTGGGAGCTCTGTCGGTGGGAGTTTTAAATATAATAAAAACAAAAAATGCACCTTGGTAATTGTTTATTTAAACACTTTGAAATCTTCGTGTCGAAAAATTAAACTGACTCAGAATTTTCTTCCCTACATAAATAATCAATAATTGCAAAGGAAAGAAATTGAAAAAAAAAAGACTTTTCAAATTAGAAAAGAAATATATACATTGAAGATATTCGCTCCGGCTGGGACTCGAACCGAGGCCACTCGCTTGGAAGACCAGCGGTCTAGCCATCAGGCTATCGGAGTTCTGTCGAGCGGAGTCTTACTGCCTGACTGATACTGCCTGACTGACAGACTGACTCACTGACTGACTGATACTGACTGACTGACTCACTGACTGACCGAGACTGACTGACTAACTGCCTGACTGACTGAGACTGGACTGACTGACTGACTGACTGACTGACTGACTAACTGGCTGACTGAGACTGACTGACTGACTGCTTGACTCTCTGACTGGCTATTTCACTGACTGACTGAATGACTAAATGACTGACTGACACTGACTGACTGACTGCTTGACTACCTGACTGACTGCTTGACTGACTAACTGACTGGACAGGACTGACCGACTGACTGACTGACAGACTGACTGAATAAGGCTGACTGACTGACTGACTGACAGACTGACTGAATAAGGCTGACCGACTGACTGACTGCCTGACTGACTGACTGACTCAATGACTGACTGACTGACTGACCGAGACTGACTGACTGACTGACTGAGACTGGACTGGACTGACTGACTGACTGACTGACTGAGACTGACTGACTGCTTTAGTGACTAACTGACTGCACAGGACTGACCGACTGACTGACTGACTGACTGACTGACTGACTGAATGACTGACTGACTGAGACTAAATGACTGACTGCTTGACTGACTGGCTGAAGGACTAACTGACTGACTGAGTGACTGACTGACTGGACTGACTGACTGAGACTGAATGACTGAGTGCTTGACTGATTGACTGTCAGACTGACTGACTGACTTCGCAAAAGGGAAAAATAAAAAAAAAAGAATTATAAAATTAGAAAAAAATATTTGCATTTAAGATTTCCTTTCCGGCTGGGATTTGAACCCAGGGCGACACTCATGGAAGCCCAACGCTCTCGCCAATATACTATCGGATCTCTGTTGATCGGTGCCTTAATTATAATAAAAACAAAAAATGCACCTTAGTAATTATTGATCTAAAATCTTTGAAATCTAAAGGTTGAATGATTAAACTGACTCAGAATTTTCTTCCGTACATAAATAATCCATATTTGCAAAAGAAAGAAATTGAAAAAAAAAAGAATCTTCAAATTAGAAGAGAAATATATACATGGAAGATTTTCGTTCCGGCCGGGACTCGAACCCAGTACCACGCGCTTGGAACCCAACGGTCTAGCCATTAGGCTATCGGAGCTCTGTCGATGGAAGTCTTAAATATAATAAAAACAAAAAATGCACCTTGGTAATTATTGATTCAAACACTTTGAAATTTACAGGTCGAATAATTAAACTGACTCAGAATTTTTCTCCCTACATAAATAATCAATATTCGCAAAAGAGAAAAATTAAAAAAAAAGAAGAAGAAATTTCAAATTAGAAACTAAAAGTATACATTGAAGATTTTCGTTCAGGCTGGGACTCGAACCCAGGGCCACTCGCTTGGAAGCCTAACACTCTAGCCATTAGTCTATGGGAGCTCTGTCGGTGGGAGTTTTAAATATAATAAAAACAAAAAATGCACCTTGGTAATTATTGATTCAAACACTTTGAAATTTACAGGTCGAATAATTAAACTGACTCAGAATTTTCTTCCCTACATAAATAATCAATAATTGCAAAGGAAAGAAATTGAAAAAAAAAAGGATTTTCAAATTAGAAAAGAAATATATACATTGAAGATATTCGCTCCGGCTGGGACTCGAACCGAGGCCACTCGCTTGGAAGACCAGCGGTCTAGCCATCAGGCTATCGGAGTTCTGTCGAGCGGAGTCTTACTGCCTGACTG
Organism: Uloborus diversus; assembly: GCF_026930045.1. Taxonomy (NCBI): domain Eukaryota; kingdom Metazoa; phylum Arthropoda; class Arachnida; order Araneae; family Uloboridae; genus Uloborus; species Uloborus diversus. The sequence goes on along the minus strand of NW_026558582.1, from coordinate 16,603 downwards.
ATACTGCCTGACTGACAGACTGACTCACTGACTGACTGATACTGACTGACTGACTCACTGACTGACCGAGACTGACTGACTAACTGCCTGACTGACTGAGACTGGACTGACTGACTGACTGACTGACTGACTGACTAACTGGCTGACTGAGACTGACTGACTGACTGCTTGACTCTCTGACTGGCTATTTCACTGACTGACTGAATGACTAAATGACTGACTGACACTGACTGACTGACTGCTTGACTACCTGACTGACTGCTTGACTGACTAACTGACTGGACAGGACTGACCGACTGACTGACTGACAGACTGACTGAATAAGGCTGACTGACTGACTGACTGACAGACTGACTGAATAAGGCTGACTGCCTGACTGACTGACTGACTCAATGACTGACTGACTGACTGACCGAGACTGACTGACTGACTGACTGAGACTGGACTGGACTGACTGACTGACTGACTGACTGACTGAGACTGACTGACTGCTTTAGTGACTAACTGACTGCACAGGACTGACCGACTGACTGACTGACTGACTGACTGACTGACTGAATGACTGACTGACTGAGACTAAATGACTGACTGCTTGACTGACTGGCTGAAGGACTAACTGACTGACTGAGTGACTGACTGACTGGACTGACTGACTGAGACTGAATGACTGAGTGCTTGACTGATTGACTGTCAGACTGACTGACTGACTTCGCAAAAGGGAAAAATAAAAAAAAAAGAATTATAAAATTAGAAAAAAATATTTGCATTTAAGATTTCCTTTCCGGCTGGGATTTGAACCCAGGGCGACACTCATGGAAGCCCAACGCTCTCGCCAATATACTATCGGATCTCTGTTGATCGGTGCCTTAATTATAATAAAAACAAAAAATGCACCTTAGTAATTATTGATCTAAAATCTTTGAAATCTAAAGGTTGAATGATTAAACTGACTCAGAATTTTCTTCCGTACATAAATAATCCATATTTGCAAAAGAAAGAAATTGAAAAAAAAAAGAATCTTCAAATTAGAAGAGAAATATATACATGGAAGATTTTCGTTCCGGCCGGGACTCGAACCCAGTACCACGCGCTTGGAACCCAACGGTCTAGCCATTAGGCTATCGGAGCTCTGTCGATGGAAGTCTTAAATATAATAAAAACAAAAAATGCACCTTGGTAATTATTGATTCAAACACTTTGAAATTTACAGGTCGAATAATTAAACTGACTCAGAATTTTTCTCCCTACATAAATAATCAATATTCGCAAAAGAGAAAAATTAAAAAAAAAGAAGAAGAAATTTCAAATTAGAAACTAAAAGTATACATTGAAGATTTTCGTTCAGGCTGGGACTCGAACCCAGGGCCACTCGCTTGGAAGCCTAACACTCTAGCCATTAGTCTATGGGAGCTCTGTCGGTGGGAGTTTTAAATATAATAAAAACAAAAAATGCACCTTGGTAATTATTGATTCAAACACTTTGAAATTTACAGGTCGAATAATTAAACTGACTCAGAATTTTCTTCCCTACATAAATAATCAATAATTGCAAAGGAAAGAAATTGAAAAAAAAAAGGATTTTCAAATTAGAAAAGAAATATATACATTGAAGATATTCGCTCCGGCTGGGACTCGAACCGAGGCCACTCGCTTGGAAGACCAGCGGTCTAGCGATTAGGCTATCGGAGTTCTGTCGAGCGGAGTCTTACTGCCTGACTGATACTGCCTGACTGACAGACTGACTCACTGACTGACTGATACTGACTGACTGACTCACTGACTGACCGAGACTGACTGACTAACTGCCTGACTGACTGAGACTGGACTGACTGACTGACTGACTGACTGACTGACTAACTGACTGACTGAGACTGACTGACTGACTGCTTGACTCTCTGACTGGCTATTTCACTGACTGACTGAATGACTAAATGACTGACTGACACTGACTGACTGACTGCTTGACTACCTGACTGACTGCTTGACTGACTAACTGACTGGACAGGACTGACCGACTGACTGACTGACAGACTGACTGAATAAGGATGACTGACAGACTGACTGAATAAGGCTGACTGACTGACTGACTGACAGACTGACTGAATAAGGCTGACCGACTGACTGACTGCCTGACTGACTGACTGACTGAATGACTGACTGACTGACTGACCGAGACTGACTGACTGACTGACTGAGACTGGACTGGACTGACTGACTGACTGACTGACTGAGACTGACTGACTGCTTTAGTGACTAACTGACTGCACAGGACTGACCGACTGACTGACTGACTGACTGCCTGACTGACTGACTGACTGAATGACTGACTGACTGAGACTAAATGACTGACTGCTTGACTGACTGGCTGAAGGAAAAACTGACTGACTGAGTGACTGACTGACTGGACTGACTGACTGAGACTGAATGACTGAGTGCTTGACTGATTGACTGTCAGACTGACTGACTGACTTCGCAAAAGGGAAAAATAAAAAAAAAAGAATTATAAAATTAGAAAAAAATATTTGCATTTAAGATTTCCTTTCCGGCCGGGACTCGAACCCAGTACCACGCGCTAGGAACCCAACGGTCAAGCCATTAGGCTATCGGAGCTCTGTCGATGGAAGTCTTAAATATAATAAAAACAAAAAATGCACCTTGGTAATTATTGATTCAAACACTTTGAAATTTACAGGTCGAATAATTAAACTGACTCAGAATTTTTCTCCCTACATAAATAATCAATATTCGCAAAAGAGAAAAATTAAAAAAAAAAGAAGAAGAAATTTCAAATTAGAAACTAAAAGTATACATTGAAGATTTTCGTTCAGGCTGGGACTCGAACCCAGGGCCACTCGCTTGGAAGCCTAACACTCTAGCCATTAGTCTATGGGAGCTCTGTCGGTGGGAGTTTTAAATATAATAAAAACAAAAAATGCACCTTGGTAATTGTTTATTTAAACACTTTGAAATCTTCGTGTCGAAAAATTAAACTGACTCAGAATTTTCTTCCCTACATAAATAATCAATAATTGCAAAGGAAAGAAATTGAAAAAAAAAAGAATTTTCAAATTAGAAAAGAAATATATACATTGAAGACATTCGCTCCGGCTGGGACTCGAACCCAGGCCACTCGCTTGGAAGACCAGCGGTCTAGCCATTAGGCTATCGGAGTTCTGTCAAACGGAGTCTTACTGCCTGACTGATACTGCCTGACTGACAGACTGACTCACTGACTGACTGATACTGACTGACTGACTCACTGACTGACCGAGACTGACTGACTAACTGCCTGACTGACTGAGACTGGACTGACTGACTGACTGACTGACTGACTAACTGACTGACTGAGACTGACTGACTGACTGCTTGACTCTCTGACTGGCTATTTCACTGACTGACTGAATGACTAAATGACTGACTGACACTGACTGACTGACTGCTTGACTACCTGACTGACTGCTTGACTGACTAACTGACTGGACAGGACTGACCGACTGACTGACTGACAGACTGACTGAATAAGGATGACTGACAGACTGACTGAATAAAGCTGACTGACTGACTGACTGACAGACTGACTGAATAAGGCTGAACGACTGACTGACTGCCTGACTGACTGACTGACTGAATGACTGACTGACTGACTGACCGAGACTGACTGACTGACTGAGACTGGACTGGACTGACTGACTGACTGACTGACTGACTGACTGCTTTAGTGACTAACTGACTGCACAGGACTGACCGACTGACTGACTGACTGACTGAATGACTGACTGACTGAGACTAAATGACTGACTGCTTGACTGACTGGCTGAAGGACTAACTGACTGACTGAGTGACTGACTGACTGGACTGACTGACTGAGACTGAATGACTGAGTGCTTGACTGATTGACTGTCAGACTGACTGACTGACTTCGCAAAAGGGAAAAATAAAAAAAAAGAATTATAAAATTAGAAAAAAATATTTGCATTTAAGATTTCCTTTCCGGCCGGGACTCGAACCCAGTACCACGCGCTAGGAACCCAACGGTCTAGCCATTAGGCTATCGGAGCTCTGTCGATGGAAGTCTTAAATATAATAAAAACAAAAAATGCACCTTGGTAATTATTGATTCAAACACTTTGAAATTTACAGGTCGAATAATTAAACTGACTCAGAATTTTTCTCCCTACATAAATAATCAATATTCGCAAAAGAGAAAAATTGAAAAAAAAGAAGAAGAAATTTCAAATTAGAAACTAAAAGTATACATTGAAGATTTTCGTTCAGGCTGGGACTCGAACCCAGGGCCACTCGCTTGGAAGCCTAACACTCTAGCCATTAGTCTATGGGAGCTCTGTCGGTGGGAGTTTTAAATATAATAAAAACAAAAAATGCACCTTGGTAATTGTTTATTTAAACACTTTGAAATCTTCGTGTCGAAAAATTAAACTGACTCAGAATTTTCTTCCCTACATAAATAATCAATAATTGCAAAGGAAAGAAATTGAAAAAAAAAGACTTTTCAAATTAGAAAAGAAATATATACATTGAAGATATTCGCTCCGGCTGGGACTCGAACCGAGGCCACTCGCTTGGAAGACCAGCGGTCTAGCCATCAGGCTATCGGAGTTCTGTCGAGCGGAGTCTTACTGCCTGACTGATACTGCCTGACTGACAGACTGACTCACTGACTGACTGATACTGACTGACTGACTCACTGACTGACCGAGACTGACTGACTAACTGCCTGACTGACTGAGACTGGACTGACTGACTGACTGACTGACTGACTGACTAACTGGCTGACTGAGACTGACTGACTGACTGCTTGACTCTCTGACTGGCTATTTCACTGACTGACTGAATGACTAAATGACTGACTGACACTGACTGACTGACTGCTTGACTACCTGACTGACTGCTTGACTGACTAACTGACTGGACAGGACTGACCGACTGACTGACTGACAGACTGACTGAATAAGGCTGACTGACTGACTGACTGACAGACTGACTGAATAAGGCTGACCGACTGACTGACTGCCTGACTGACTGACTGACTCAATGACTGACTGACTGACTGACCGAGACTGACTGACTGACTGACTGAGACTGGACTGGACTGACTGACTGACTGACTGACTGAGACTGACTGACTGCTTTAGTGACTAACTGACTGAACAGGACTGACCGACTGACTGACTGACTGACTGACTGACTGACTGAATGACTGACTGACTGAGACTAAATGACTGACTGCTTGACTGACTGGCTGAAGGACTAACTGACTGACTGAGTGACTGACTGACTGGACTGACTGACTGAGACTGAATGACTGAGTGCTTGACTGATTGACTGTCAGACTGACTGACTGACTTCGCAAAAGGGAAAAATAAAAAAAAAAGAATTATAAAATTAGAAAAAAATATTTGCATTTAAGATTTCCTTTCCGGCTGGGATTTGAACCCAGGGCGACACTCATGGAAGCCCAACGCTCTCGCCAATATACTATCGGATCTCTGTTGATCGGTGCCTTAATTATAATAAAAACAAAAAATGCACCTTAGTAATTATTGATCTAAAATCTTTGAAATCTAAAGGTTGAATGATTAAACTGACTCAGAATTTTCTTCCGTACATAAATAATCCATATTTGCAAAAGAAAGAAATTGAAAAAAAAAAGAATCTTCAAATTAGAAGAGAAATATATACATGGAAGATTTTCGTTCCGGCCGGGACTCGAACCCAGTACCACGCGCTTGGAACCCAACGGTCTAGCCATTAGGCTATCGGAGCTCTGTCGATGGAAGTCTTAAATATAATAAAAACAAAAAATGCACCTTGGTAATTATTGATTCAAACACTTTGAAATTTACAGGTCGAATAATTAAACTGACTCAGAATTTTTCTCCCTACATAAATAATCAATATTCGCAAAAGAGAAAAATTAAAAAAAAAGAAGAAGAAATTTCAAATTAGAAACTAAAAGTATACATTGAAGATTTTCGTTCAGGCTGGGACTCGAACCCAGGGCCACTCGCTTGGAAGCCTAACACTCTAGCCATTAGTCTATGGGAGCTCTGTCGGTGGGAGTTTTAAATATAATAAAAACAAAAAATGCACCTTGGTAATTATTGATTCAAACACTTTGAAATTTACAGGTCGAATAATTAAACTGACTCAGAATTTTCTTCCCTACATAAATAATCAATAATTGCAAAGGAAAGAAATTGAAAAAAAAAAAGGATTTTCAAATTAGAAAAGAAATATATACATTGAAGATATTCGCTCCGGCTGGGACTCGAACCGAGGCCACTCGCTTGGAAGACCAGCGGTCTAGCCATTAGGCTATCGGAGTTCTGTCGAGCGGAGTCTTACTGCCTGACTGATACTGCCTGACTGACAGACTGACTCACTGACTGACTGATACTGACTGACTGACTCACTGACTGACCGAGACTGACTGACTAACTGCCTGACTGACTGAGACTGGACTGACTGACTGACTGACTGACTGACTGACTAACTGACTGACTGAGACTGACTGACTGACTGCTTGACTCTCTGACTGGCTATTTCACTGACTGACTGAATGACTAAATGACTGACTGACACTGACTGACTGACTGCTTGACTACCTGACTGACTGCTTGACTGACTAACTGACTGGACAGGACTGACCGACTGACTGACTGACAGACTGACTGAATAAGGATGACTGACAGACTGACTGAATAAGGCTGACTGACTGACTGACTGACAGACTGACTGAATAAGGCTGACCGACTGACTGACTGCCTGACTGACTGACTGACTGAATGACTGACTGACTGACTGACCGAGACTGACTGACTGACTGACTGAGACTGGACTGGACTGACTGACTGACCGACTGACTGAGACTGACTGACTGCTTTAGTGACTAACTGACTGCACAGGACTGACCGACTGACTGACTGACTGACTGCCTGACTGACTGACTGACTGAATGACTGACTGACTGAGACTAAATGACTGACTGCTTGACTGACTGGCTGAAGGAAAAACTGACTGACTGAGTGACTGACTGACTGAGACTGAATGACTGAGTGCTTGACTGATTGACTGTCAGACTGACTGACTGACTTCGCAAAAGGGAAAAATAAAAAAAAAAGAATTATAAAATTAGAAAAAAATATTTGCATTTAAGATTTCCTTTCCGGCCGGGACTCGAACCCAGTACCACGCGCTAGGAACCCAACGGTCAAGCCATTAGGCTATCGGAGCTCTGTCGATGGAAGTCTTAAATATAATAAAAACAAAAAATGCACCTTGGTAATTATTGATTCAAACACTTTGAAATTTACAGGTCGAATAATTAAACTGACTCAGAATTTTTCTCCCTACATAAATAATCAATATTCGCAAAAGAGAAAAATTAAAAAAAAAAAGAAGAAGAAATTTCAAATTAGAAACTAAAAGTATACATTGAAGATTTTCGTTCAGGCTGGGACTCGAACCCAGGGCCACTCGCTTGGAAGCCTAACACTCTAGCCATTAGTCTATGGGAGCTCTGTCGGTGGGAGTTTTAAATATAATAAAAACAAAAAATGCACCTTGGTAATTGTTTATTTAAACACTTTGAAATCTTCGTGTCGAAAAATTAAACTGACTCAGAATTTTCTTCCCTACATAAATAATCAATAATTGCAAAGGAAAGAAATTGAAAAAAAAAAGAATTTTCAAATTAGAAAAGAAATATATACATTGAAGACATTCGCTCCGGCTGGGACTCGAACCCAGGCCACTCGCTTGGAAGACCAGCGGTCTAGCCATTAGGCTATCGGAGTTCTGTCAAACGGAGTCTTACTGCCTGACTGATACTGCCTGACTGACAGACTGACTCACTGACTGACTGATACTGACTGACTGACTCACTGACTGACCGAGACTGACTGACTAACTGCCTGACTGACTGAGACTGGACTGACTGACTGACTGACTGACTGACTGACTAACTGACTGACTGAGACTGACTGACTGACTGCTTGACTCTCTGACTGGCTATTTCACTGACTGACTGAATGACTAAATGACTGACTGACACTGACTGACTGACTGCTTGACTACCTGACTGACTGCTTGACTGACTAACTGACTGGACAGGACTGACCGACTGACTGACTGACAGACTGACTGAATAAGGATGACTGACAGACTGACTGAATAAAGCTGACTGACTGACTGACTGACAGACTGACTGAATAAGGCTGAACGACTGACTGACTGCCTGACTGACTGACTGACTGAATGACTGACTGACTGACTGACCGAGACTGACTGACTGACTGAGACTGGACTGGACTGACTGACTGACTGACTGACTGACTGACTGCTTTAGTGACTAACTGACTGCACAGGACTGACCGACTGACTGACTGACTGACTGACTGAATGACTGACTGACTGAGACTAAATGACTGACTGCTTGACTGACTGGCTGAAGGACTAACTGACTGACTGAGTGACTGACTGACTGGACTGACTGACTGAGACTGAATGACTGAGTGCTTGACTGATTGACTGTCAGACTGACTGACTGACTTCGCAAAAGGGAAAAATAAAAAAAAAAGAATTATAAAATTAGAAAAAAATATTTGCATTTAAGATTTCCTTTCCGGCCGGGACTCGAACCCAGTACCACGCACTAGGAACCCAACGGTCTAGCCATTAGGCTATCGGAGCTCTGTCGATGGAAGTCTTAAATATAATAAAAACAAAAAATGCACCTTGGTAATTATTGATTCAAACACTTTGAAATTTACAGGTCGAATAATTAAACTGACTCAGAATTTTTCTCCCTACATAAATAATCAATATTCGCAAAAGAGAAAAATTAAAAAAAAAGAAGAAGAAATTTCAAATTAGAAACTAAAAGTATACATTGAAGATTTTCGTTCAGGCTGGGACTCGAACCCAGGGCCACTCGCTTGGAAGCCTAACACTCCAGCCATTAGTCTATGGGAGCTCTGTCGGTGGGAGTTTTAAATATAATAAAACAAAAAATGCACCTTGGTAATTGTTTATGTAAACACTTTGAAATCTTCGTGTCGAAAAATTAAACTGACTCAGAATTTTCTTCCCTACATAAATAATCAATAATTGCAAAGGAAAGAAATTGAAAAAAAAAAGAATTTTCAAATTAGAAAAGAAATATATACATTGAAGATATTCGCTCCGGCTGGGACTCGAACCCAGGCCACTCGCTTGGAAGACCAGCGGTCTAGCCATTAGGCTATCGGAGTTCTGTCAAACGGAGTCTTACTGCCTGACTGATACTGCCTGACTGACAGACTGACTCACTGACTGACTGATACTGACTGACTGACTCACTGACTTACCGAGACTGACTGACTAACTGCCTGACTGACTGAGACTGGACTGACTGACTGACTGACTGACTGACTGACTAACTGACTGACTGAGACTGACTGACTGACTGCTTGACTCTCTGACTGGCTATTTCACTGACTGACTGAATGACTAAATGACTGACTGACACTGACTGACTGACTGCTTGACTACCTGACTGACTAATTGACTGACTAACTGACTGGACAGGACTGACCGACTGACTGACTGACAGACTGACTGAATAAGGATGACTGACAGACTGACTGAATAAGGCTGACTGACTGACTGACTGACAGACTGACTGAATAAGGCTGAACGACTGACTGACTGCCTGACTGACTGACTGACTGAATGACTGACTGACTGACTGACCGAGACTGACTGACTGACTGAGACTGGACTGGACTGACTGACTGACTGACTGAGACTGACTGACTGCTTTAGTGACTAACTGACTGCACAGGACTGACCGACTGACTGACTGACTGACTGCCTGACTGACTGACTGACTGAATGACTGACTGACTGAGACTAAATGACTGACTGCTTGACTGACTGGCTGAAGGACTAACTGACTGACTGAGTGACTGACTGACTGGACTGACTGACTGAGACTGAATGACTGAGTGCTTGACTGATTGACTGTCAGACTGACTGACTGACTTCGCAAAAGGGAAAAATAAAAAAAAAAGAATTATAAAATTAGAAAAAAATATTTGCATTTAAGATTTCCTTTCCGGCCGGGACTCGAACCCAGTACCACGCGCTAGGAACCCAACGGTCTAGCCATTAGGCTATCGGAGCTCTGTCGATGGAAGTCTTAAATATAATAAAAACAAAAAATGCACCTTGGTAATTATTGATTCAAACACTTTGAAATTTACAGGTCGAATAATTAAACTGACTCAGAATTTTTCTCCCTACATAAATAATCAATATTCGCAAAAGAGAAAAATTAAAAAAAAAGAAGAAGAGATTTCAAATTAGAAACTAAAAGTATACATTGAAGATTTTCGTTCAGGCTGGGACTCGAACCCAGGGCCACTCGCTTGGAAGCCTAACACTCTAGCCATTAGTCTATGGGAGCTCTGTCGGTGGGAGTTTTAAATATAATAAAAACAAAAAATGCACCTTGGTAATTGTTTATTTAAACACTTTGAAATCTTCGTGTCGAAAAATTAAACTGACTCAGAATTTTCTTCCCTACATAAATAATCAATAATTGCAAAGGAAAGAAATTGAAAAAAAAAAGAATTTTCAAATTAGAAAAGAAATATATACATTGAAGATATTCGCTCCGGCTGGGACTCGAACCCAGGCCACTCGCTTGGAAGACCAGCGGTCTAGCCATTAGGCTATCGGAGTTCTGTCGCGCGGAGTCTTACTGCCTGACTGATACTGCCTGACTGACAGTGACTGACTGACTGACTGATACTGACTGACTCACTCACTGACTGACCGAGACTGACTGACTAACTGCCTGACTGACTGAGACTGGACTGACGGACTGACTGACTGACTGACTGGCTATTTCACTGACTGACTGAATGACTAAATGACTGACTGACACTGACTGACTGACTGCTTGACTACCTGACTGACTGCTTGACTGACTAACTGACTGGACAGGACTGACCGACTGACTGACTGACAGACTGACTGAATAAGGATGACTGACAGACTGACTGAATAAGGCTGACTGACTGACTGACTGACTGAATAAGGCTGACCGACTGACTGACTGCCTGACTGACTGAATGACTGACTGACTGACTAACCGAGACTGACTGACTGACTGACTGAGACTGGACTGGACTGACTGACTGACTGACTGAGACTGACTGACTGCTTTAGTGACTAACTGACTGCACAGGACTGACCGACTGACTGACTGACTGACTGCCTGACTGACTGACTGACTGAATGACTGAATGACTGAGACTAAATGACTGACTGCTTGACTGACTGGCTGAAGGACTAACTGACTGACTGAGTGACTGACTGACTGGACTGACTGACTGAGACTGAATGACTGAGTGCTTGACTGATTGACTGTCAGACTGACTGACTGACTTCGCAAAAGGGAAAAATAAAAAAAAAAGAATTATAAAATTAGAAAAAAATATTTGCATTTAAGATTTCCTTTCCGGCTGGGATTTGAACCCAGGGCGACACGCATGGAAGCCCAACGCTCTCGCCAATATACTATCGGATCTCTGTTGATCGGTGTCTTAATTATAATAAAAACAAAAAATGCACCTTAGTAATTATTGATCTAAAATCTTTGAAATCTAAAGGTTGAATGATTAAACTGACTCAGAATTTTCTTCCGTACATAAATAATAGATATTTGCAAAAGAAAGAAATTGAAAAAAAAAAGAATCTTCAAATTAGAAGAGAAATATATACATGGAAGATTTTCGTTCCGGCCGGGACTCGAACCCAGTACCACGCGCTTGGAACCCAACGGTCTAGCCATTAGGCTATCGGAGCTCTGTCGATGGAAGTCTTAAATATAATAAAAACAAAAAATGCACCTTGGTAATTATTGATTCAAACACTTTGAAATTTACTGGTCGAATAATTAAACTGACTCAGAATTTTTCTCCCTACATAAATAATCAATATTCGCAAAAGAGAAAAATTAAAAAAAAAGAAGAACAAATTTCAAATTAGAAACTAAAAGTATACATTGAAGATTTTCGTTCAGGCTGGGACTCGAACCCAGGGCCACTCGCTTGGAAGCCTAACACTCTAGCCATTAGTCTATGGGAGCTCTGTCGGTGGGAGTTTTAAATATAATAAAAACAAAAAATGCACCTTGGTAATTGTTTATTTAAACACTTTGAAATCTTCGTGTCGAAAAATTAAACTGACTCAGAATTTTCTTCCCTACATAAATAATCAATAATTGCAAAGGAAAGAAATTGAAAAAAAAAAAGAATTTTCAAATTAGAAAAGAAATATATACATTGAAGATATTCGCTCCGGCTGGGACTCGAACCGAGGCCACTCGCTTGGAAGACCAGCGGTCTAGCCATTAGGCTATCGGAGTTCTGTCGAGCGGAGTCTTACTGCCTGACTGATACTGCCTGACTGACAGACTGACTCACTGACTGACTGACTCACTGACTGACCGAGACTGACTGACTAACTGCCTGACTGACTGAGACTGGACTGACTGACTGACTGACTGACTGACTGACTAACTGACTGACTGAGACTGACTGACTGACTGCTTGACTCTCTGACTGGCTATTTCACTGACTGACTGAATGACTAAATGACTGACTGACACTGACTGACTGACTGCTTGACTACCTGACTGACTGCTTGACTGACTAACTGACTGGACAGGACTGACCGACTGACTGACTGACAGACTGACTGAATAAGGATGACTGACAGACTGACTGAATAAGGCTGACTGACTGACTGACTGACAGACTGACTGAATAAGGCTGACCGACTGACTGACTGACTGACTGACTGACTGACTGACTGACTGACTGACCGAGACTGACTGACTGACTGACTGAGACTGGACTGGACTGACTGACTGACTGACTGACTGAGACTGACTGACTGCTTTAGTGACTAACTGACTGCACAGGACTGACCGACTGACTGACTGCCTGACTGACTGACTGACTGACTGACTGAATGACTGACTGACTGAGACTAAATGACTGACTGCTTGACTGACTGGCTGAAGGACTAACTGACTGACTGAGTGACTGACTGACTGGACTGACTGACTGAGACTGAATGACTGAGTGCTTGACTGATTGACTGTCAGACTGACTGACTGACTTCGCAAAAGGGAAAAATAAAAAAAAAAGAATTATAAAATTAGAAAAAAATATTTGCATTTAAGATTTCCTTTCCGGCCGGGACTCGAACCCAGTACCACGCGCTAGGAACCCAACGGTCTAGCCATTAGGCTATCGGAGCTCTCTCGATGGAAGTCTTAAATATAATAAAAACAAAAAATGCACTTTGGTAATTATTGATTCAAACACTTTGAAATTTACAGGTCGAATAATTAAACTGACTCAGAATTTTTCTCCCTACATAAATAATCAATATTCGCAAAAGAGAAAAATTGAAAAAAAAGAAGAAGAAATTTCAAATTAGAAACTAAAAGTATACATTGAAGATTTTCGTTCAGGCTGGGACTCGAACCCAGGGCCACTCGCTTGGAAGCCTAACACTCTAGCCATTAGTCTATGGGAGCTCTGTCGGTGGGAGTTTTAAATATAATAAAAACAAAAAATGCACCTTGGTAATTGTTTATTTAAACACTTTGAAATCTTCGTGTCGAAAAATTAAACTGACTCAGAATTTTCTTCCCTACGTAAATAATCAATAATTGCAAAGGAAAGAAATTGAAAAAAAAAAGAATTTTCAAATTAGAAAAGAAATATATACATTGAAGATATTCGCTCCGGCTGGGACTCGAACCGAGGCCACTCGCTTGGAAGACCAGCGGTCTAGCCATTAGGCTATCGGAGTTCTGTCGAGCGGAGTCTTACTGCCTGACTGATACTGCCTGACTGACAGACTGACTCACTGACTGACTGATACTGACTGACTGACTCACTGACTGACCGAGACTGACTGACTAACTGCCTGACTGACTGAGACTGGACTGACTGACTGATTGACTGACTGACTGACTGACTGACTGACTGAGACTGACTGACTGACTGCTTGACTCTCTGACTGGCTATTTCACTGACTGACTGAATGACTAAATGACTGACTGACACTGACTGACTGACTGCTTGACTACCTGACTGACTGCTTGACTGACTAACTGACTGGACAGGACTGACCGACTGACTGACTGACAGACTGACTGAATAAGGATGACTGACAGACTGACTGAATAAGGCTGACTGACAGACTGACTGAATAAGGCTGACCGACTGACTGACTGCCTGACTGACTGACTGACTGAATGACTGACTGACTGACTGACCGAGACTGACTGACTGACTGACTGAGACTGGACTGGACTGACTGACTGACTGACTGACTGAGACTGACTGACTGCTTTAGTGACTAACTGACTGCACAGGACTGACCGACTGACTGACTGACTGACTGCCTGACTGACTGACTGACTGAATGACTGAATGACTGAGACTAAATGACTGACTGCTTGACTGACTGGCTGAAGGACTAACTGACTGACTGAGTGACTGACTGACTGGACTGACTGACTGAGACTGAATGACTGAGTGCTTGACTGATTGACTGTCAGACTGACTTCGCAAAAGGGAAAAATAAAAAAAAAAGAATTATAAAATTAGAAAAAAATATTTGCATTTAAGATTTCCTTTCCGGCTGGGATTTGAACCCAGGGCGACACTCATGGAAGCCCAACGCTCTCGCCAATATACTATCGGATCTCTGTTGATCGGTGTCTTAATTATAATAAAAACAAAAAATGCACCTTAGTAATTATTGATCTAAAATCTTTGAAATCTAAAGGTTGAATGATTAAACTGACTCAGAATTTTCTTCCGTACATAAATAATAGATATTTGCAAAAGAAAGAAATTGAAAAAAAAAAGAATCTTTAAATTAGAAGAGAAATATATGCATGGAAGATTTTCGTTCCGGCCGGGACTCGAACCCAGTACCACGCGCTTGGAACCCAACGGTCTAGCCATTAGGCTATCGGAGCTCTGTCGATGGAAGTCTTAAATATAATAAAAACAAAAAATGCACCTTGGTAATTATTGATTCAAACACTTTGAAATTTACTGGTCGAATAATTAAACTGACTCAGAATTTTTCTCCCTACATAAATAATCAATATTCGCAAAAGAGAAAAATTAAAAAAAAGAAGAAGAAATTTCAAATTAGAAACTAAAAGTATACATTGAAGATTTTCGTTCAGGCTGGGACTCGAACCCAGGGCCACTCGCTTGGAAGCCTAACACTCTAGCCATTAGTCTACGGGAGCTCTGTCGGTGGGAGTTTTAAATATAATAAAAACAAAAAATGCACCTTGGTAATTGTTTATTGAAACACTTTGAAATCTTCGTGTCGAAAAATTAAACTGACTCAGAATTTTCTTCCCTACATAAATAATCAATAATTGCAAAGGAAAGAAATTGAAAAAAAAAAAGAATTTTCAAATTAGAAAAGAAATATATACATTGAAGATATTCGCTCCGGCTGGGACTCGAACCGAGGCCACTCGCTTGGAAGACCAGCGGTCTAGCCATTAGGCTATCGGAGTTCTGTCGAGCGGAGTCTTACTGCCTGACTGATACTGCCTGACTGACAGACTGACTCACTGACTGACTGATACTGACTGACTGACTCACTGACTGACCGAGACTGACTGACTAACTGCCTGACTGACTGAGACTGGACTGACTGACTGACTGACTGACTGACTGACTAACTGACTGACTGAGACTGACTGACTGACTGCTTGACTCTCTGACTGGCTATTTCACTGACTGACTGAATGACTAAATGACTGACTGACACTGACTGACTGACTGCTTGACTACCTGACTGACTGCTTGACTGACTAACTGACTGGACAGGACTGACCGACTGACTGACTGACAGACTGACTGAATAAGGATGACTGACAGACTGACTGAATAAGGCTGACTGACTGACTGACTGACAGACTGACTGAATAAGGCTGACCGACTGACTGACTGACTGACTGACTGACTGACTGACTGACTGACTGACCGAGACTGACTGACTGACTGACTGAGACTGGACTGGACTGACTGACTGACTGACTGACTGAGACTGACTGACTGCTTTAGTGACTAACTGACTACACAGGACTGACCGACTGACTGACTGACTGACTGCCTGACTGACTGACTGACTGAATGACTGACTGACTGAGACTAAATGACTGACTGCTTGACTGACTGGCTGAAGGACTAACTGACTGACTGAGTGACTGACTGACTGGACTGACTGACTGAGACTGAATGACTGAGTGCTTGACTGATTGACTGTCAGACTGACTGACTGACTTCGCAAAAGGGAAAAATAAAAAAAAAAGAATTATAAAATTAGAAAAAAATATTTGCGTTTAAGATTTCCTTTCCGGCCGGGACTCGAACCCAGTACCACGCGCTAGGAACCCAACGGTCTAGCCATTAGGCTATCGGAGCTCTGTCGATGGAAGTCTTAAATATAATAAAAACAAAAAATGCACTTTGGTAAT